>NW_028240157.1:0-57198 GCF_028749965.1 Puma concolor | reverse complement strand
ACCCATCACCCACCCTCCCCTCCCTCCCACCCCCCGTCAACCCTCAGTTTTGTGAACATATTTTAAAACTACCATAGCCAGGAAAACAAACCATTCTAGATATTTCAAACACACACACACGCAAAGGTTATACAAGCAATTGGTGCTCACCACTGGTGGGGCTCGCGGTGGTGAAGGTCAGGGCCAGGGGGGAATCGCACCACTAGCTCTCAGGTTACTTTACCACAGTTGCTTTCCATAGATTCAAAGTTGCTGCTGCCACTCAGTCAGGAAACTTCGGGAAGCCACTGCTGGGGTCACTACAGCCCCATGGCCCCAAGCCTGACTGGTGGGGAGTATGGACTCCAACATTCAGCCTGCATGTCTGCTGCTGCAGAGGAGAAAAGCATGGCTTCCGCCTCCTTCCCGCCTTCTAAATCTCACACAGGTACGCTTTATTGGCAGAATTCTGCTGCCGAGGGAATCTGTGAACTATGGTTCGTGGGTTTCCAGGACCTGCAAAGAAGGGGCTAGAAATGGGTGTCAAGAGCCAACCAACATTATCCAGCAAACCCCTCCTGATGGGTGGGTGTTCAAAGGCTTTGTAAAAGGGGGGTGGTGTCCACATGGAGTAACCTGGTGGTCGTGTTTCTAAGTCAGAAACCCTGAAAGGTGTCATTCTAGCTGGGCAGCAGGTGAGGTGCTGGATGCTGACGACATACACTCATTCCCAGAGGTGACTGGAGAAGCGCCTGGAGTTGATTCTTAGTTTCATCTCTGGAACGTTCTCACTGGAATTAAAGCTGGATGGACTATTGGCAATGCGGTATCTGAGAAAACATAGCCCCCATTCAAAAGGGCTGCCAGAGAAAAGATCTCCACAGGGAAACATGATTTCTCAAAATATAGCCTTTGGACCTCTATACGCAAACATCCCTGGGATGCTTACTTAAAAAGCTGATCCTGAAAATAATTTAATTTCAAAGGCTGTTGGGGCACCTGGCTGGTTCAGTCAGTTGAGCGACCGACTTCGGCTCAGGTCATGATCTCACGGTTCTTGGGTTTGAGCCCCACGTCGGGCTCTGTGCTGACAGCTCGGAGCCTGGAGCCCGCTTTGGAGTCTGTGTCTTCCTCGCTCTCTGGCCCTCCCCCACCCCCCTGCTTGCACCCTGCCTCTCTCTCAAAACAAAATATTAAAAAAAAAAAATTAAAAGGCTGATCCCGCACACCTCCCCTGATGAAGATAAACAAAAGCAGACACTACTTAAAGTAATCCAGACAGAGTTCAGTCAGTAACATAGTATTGCAGTGCCGTAGGGGAAAGGGTTCATCGTGAGCAGGCACCCAACTGGGAGTATTACAGAGGTGATGGGGTATTTCACAGGGAGAATGAGGGACTAGGGAAGGGAATGAGTGGGGGCTCTATAATCAGAAGTGAAAGATGACAAAAAGCAGGAAGGGACGCTGGCCCATAGGAGACCCATCTGGCTTTGCTGACACTTCTCAGAGTTAAGCTCCTGCCCTCTCACAGAAGCTGGGAGACAGGGGCCCGATCTTCAGGCGTCGGCTGGACTAAGCAGCCAATCCTTTAGACAGCCGGGAGTTTTGCAGGCAGGCACTTTAAGGGAGGCTAGAGTCCTACTAGGGATGCGGCCACGAGCTGCCAGCAACCATGCCCGTGGTTGTTCAAGTCTTCACAGGCCAAGCAAGGTTGAATCAAGAAGAGGGCTCGGAGGAGCCTGGCGAGCATTTGGAGAAAGAATCTGTCACCCTCCGAACCCACATGCCCACCCCTCCTGAGCCCATCCCCCAAACAGAGGGACCACTTTGACAGGCCTTTTTATGCTCACCAAACTACTGAAGTAGGACAAGGCGGACGGGGAGGTGGGGGAAGCAGAGGTTCTCCGGCTTCTTCAGGGCTGGAGGTCAGCAGGGATCTGCGAGCGGGAGACGAAGGGCAGAGCAGATTGAGGATGACCAGGAGGCTCCACTGGATTCTTAACCTGGGAGTCCCGACTGGTCATGCTGGCGGGCTCCTGCCCCCACGGAGGTCAGGGCCTCTCAGTCCTGAGGAGCACCAGGCACGACCAGCTCTGGCTCCTGTGGTCCTGGTGGGGGTATGTTGTTGAGACCTGGGGGATGGCGTGGAGCACCAGCTGGGGGGCGGGAGCACACTCATTCAAGAAGAAGAAAAGTCCCGAGGCCCGAAGCAGAGGCAGGAATGGTGCTTAGGCTGCCTGTGTTCCAGGGCAGTGGCAGAGAGCGGTCTGGCGCCACCCTGTGGAGGAAATGAAGATTTCAACAGTACAAAGGCCTCATCTGGATGAGGGCTACACCCCAGGGTGGTAGAGCAGGAAAACAGAAGGAGCCTGGCTCCCTGACATAAGAGCCACCGAACCAGCCCCAGATCCAGTACTTAACCGGATTATCATATGAGAGATCAAGAAGCTGCTTCTTAAAAAAATTTCTTTTCAATGTTGACTCATTTTTGAGAGACAGAGACAGAGCATGAGCGGGGGAGGGGCAGAGAGAGAGGGAGACACAGAATGTGAAGCAGGCTCCAGGCTCCGAGCCGTCCGCACACAGCCCGACCCAGGGCTCGAACCCATGAACGGCAAGATCATGACCTGAGCCGAAGTCAGACACCTGACCGACTGAGCCACCCGGGTGCCCCCAAGAAGCTGTTTTTTTTTTTTTTCAACGTTTATTTATTTTTGGGACAGAGAGAGACAGAGCATGAACGGGGGAGGGGCAGAGAGAGAGGGAGACACAGAATCGGAAACAGGCTCCAGGCTCCAGGCTCTGAGCCATCAGCCCAGAGCCCGACGCGGGGCTCGAACTCACGGACCGCGAGATCGTGACCTGGCTGAAGTCGGACGCTTAACCGACTGCGCCACCCAGGCGCCCCAAGCTGTTTTTTAATTTAACCCACTGTTGGGGCGCCTGGATGGCTCAGTCGGTTAGGTGTCCGACTTCAGCTCAGGTCAGGATCTCACCGTTTGTGGGTTCAAGCCCCACATCGGGCTCTGTGCTGACAGCTCAGAGCCTGGAGCCCGCTTCGGACTCTGTGTCTCCCTCTCTCTCTGCCCTTCCCCCACTCAATCTCTGTCTCTATCTCAAAAAGAAATAAACACTTAAAACCAAAAAGAATTAAAGGGCGCCTGGGTGGCTCAGTCGGTTAAGCATCCAACTTCAGCTCAGGTCATGATCTCGCGGTTCGTGAGTTTGAGTCCCACGTCGGGTTCTGTGCTGTCAGCCTGTCAGCGCAGAGCCCGCTTTGGATCCTCTGCCCCACTCTCTCTGCCCCTCCCCCGCCTGCACTCCCCCCCCCCCCGAAAAAAAGGATTAAAAAAAAAAGAATTAAAAAAAATTCACTTAACCCACTGTTGTGTCGGGTCTCTACTGCAGCAGCTGAACCTGTACGTAACCTGATAACGGAGGGAGTCCATGTATCTGTTATCTTTTGCCACAACAGTGCTAACTAATAAACCATCCTCAAAACTCAGGAGGCTGGGAAACCGATTCTCACAGGTTGGCCGTTACCGCTGTACTTTAATGCCCTGCTGGCTGGATCGGCTCGGCTTCTCGCTGCTGGTCCTGTCTCCCTGCGTTGCTGCCGGGACCCAGGCTGAAGAGGCAGCGGCTACCCAAGAGAAGCGGAAGAGAGCAAGCACTCTTGCTCTCTTTGAGCCTAAGCACGGAACCAGCCCCAAGCCCCAAGCCAGGGATGGGAAAGTACACTGTGGCCACGAGGAGACACAGCAGGAGCGGGGATGCGGGGAGGGCCCATAATTCTCTCTCCCAGAATGTGACAGAGTCGTGGGTTAGAGGCTACGACACGGTGGCCCTGCTCTTCTAGGCGTCACCTACGAATGGCGCGGAGTGAAAGATAGCGTCCGTCCATGTGAAGACTCAACCGCAGTTCTCTGTTAGGTCAGGAGCCCTGACAAGACAAGAATCACATCTCCTTCCTCTTCCCAACGCCTAGTGCCAGACCCTGCCCTCAGGGCTGACTCGGGGATATTACTGGGTGAATCTGAGACCATTTCTTCACTCTCTGCATAGGATTCCTTATGTAATACAGACTGACCTCCTAAAGGTCAGCACACAGTGCTATGTGTTTGCCCCCAAAGCTGCAAAGGGACCGTGCCATTGGGAACTGAGATGTGTACCTAGGTCTGTCTACACCGCATCCTGGATCCACTGCCTCCCAGAGGGACCTCCAGAAGAAAGGACTTCTACAAGTTTAATATCGCAGACTCCACACTCCAAAGGAGAACCGCTTGAAGAGAGCCATGGTTGACGCTAAGGAATGCCACCATCACCACAGAATTCCAGGCACCGGGCATGTGGGTAGAAAGTATATTTTAGGGCAGTGACTCATGGTAAGTCGTTTCCTCCAGACCCTAAAACGGACTATTCCACGTCAAGCTGTCTCAGGCTCAGGCTGATAACAGGGCAGCCACAGGGGACCTAATGGGAGCTGCGTTGTCACGGTCCAAGTCTGTACACACCGCTTGTATAACCTGCCCAAGTTCGCAAAGACAATGTATCAGTCGCCGCTCTTTATGCTCCAAGTGAAAGAAATCCAACTAAAATATGCTTAAACCAAAAATGTCATACAGTGTATCGGCTCACATAACCGGGAAGCCTAAGATCTTAAAGCTGGCCGCATCTAGCGCTCAAACGTCATTCTCTCCGCAGCTGTCCCTCAGTTGTGCTTTCCTCCATGATGGCTTCAGGCTTCAGGATGCATGCCCCAAGACTGCAAAGATAGTCGTTAGTAACTCCAACTCTCCACTGAGGTTGAGCAAGCCTCATAAAGGAAAGCCAGTCTTCAAAAAGCCTCTGATTGGTCTGCTTGGACCCTGTATCTGGTAGGAGGAGACCCTGATTGGCCAGCCATGGCCACGTGCACCTGCAAGGTGGGCCTGAAACCAGTACTTAAGTCTCTGCTAGGGCACAGGAACTGAATAGAAAGTCAAGAGAGGGGTTGTCTCACGGCAAGTTGAGGGGGTGAGGTGACAAATGGAAGACCAGACATTGAGGCTAGATTGAACTAACCCTAAGCCTGAACTTTGAACAGGCTTTCACACGTTCATAGATGCTATTGTGAGTAAAACACAAATTCACTTAAGAGCAGGAGTGCCTTCATAGTAACTTTTGGTCTTTCTGTATTTTTTGTCCCAATTAATAGATATCGAAAGGATACCTACGATCACGAGCAGGTCCAAAGACCATTCTATTTTTTAATATTAGAAAGGGATTCTTAACTGCAGATTAAGAGAGAGAGTGAAGAAAGCAAGAAGAGAAGGGAGCCAGGAAAAGCCCAGCCCAGGAAGCAGCGAAGGAAGGTTCCAGGACAGCAGCGTAGGACAGGTCAAGGAGGTAGCCGAGGGGAATGGCACTAACTGTCATGCCAGAGCACTGGAGCGGAGTGGAGGAGTGATCGTGGCGGGCAGCACAGAAAGAGAAGGAGAAGAAATTAAACCCCGGGGGGTCGGGGGACAGAAACGAGTGCCATCGGACTACATGAGTAAGCTCTGCGGTGAACAATACTTGCCTAGTCACAATTCTGCAACCACTGTCACTCGTGGGGCAAGAGTGACAAAAGTAAACCCCAAGAATGGAATGGGTGGGGGGTGTTAAAGACCTAACTCCTTGCCTGTGTTGCCAGGACGTCCACAGACAGTGTCTAAAATGCATGAATCAGAGCACCTGGGTGGCTCAGTCGGTTGAGCGTCTGACGTCAGCTCAGGTCACGATTTCACGGTTCGTGGGTTCGAGCCCCGCATCGGGCTTTGTGTTGACGGTGCAGAGCCTGCTTGGGATTCTCTCTCTCCTTCTCTCTCTTTCAAAAAAAAAATTTTTTTTTAAATCTTTTAAATGGAAGAATTAAGAGCTAGAAACACAAGACAGGTGGAGATAAGCACCCGAAGACCCAGCGAGAGGTAAGGAGGACCGAGGACTGGTGAGCTGGCCCAGGAGGGTGGGGATGGTCGAGGCAAGAGGCTGCTGCGGGTCATTCTGTTTCCTCACCATTTCATTTCGTACTATTTGAACTGTAAACTACGTGTGATAACATTTGGGAGGCTTACAGAGTCCATTCTTTTGTCAACTGCACCTCAAAGCTGTATTTGTGTCCAACTTCATTGAGATAGAATTGACAAATCATTTTTATGAACCCTTTAAATCCGTTTCTTCAAGGAGAGTGGGAGGAACCAGCTTCCTGCAACAGAAGCCATGAGAACATTACCTATTCCGGTTTCAAAAGAAATGGTGGCATTAGTCCTACTTAGATGATTTCGGTCAGAGACCAAGTAAGGATACATCTGGGGTTCCAACAAGAGAGGCTCTCACTCCAGTGCTCAAAGACCAGTTAGAAAACGGAGATCTGACTGGACTGGGTAGGTACAAATTAGCCAAAACTGTAATAATAATAATAATAATAATAATAATAATAATAATATAGCTAGTTATCCTCAAGTGCTTACTTCAGACCAGAAACCGTCCTGAGGATATTATCTTCTTTAATCCTCACGGCAACTGATATTTTCCCCAATTTACAGATGAGGAACTGAGGCTCAGATAGTTTGGGGAACTTCCCGGAAGTCACACACTCTGGCCCCTCTGCCTGAGGCGAAGGGGCCTCAGAGTGTTGTGATTTACTTCTCTTTTCTAACCACCAATCAAACTTAGAAGTTTCTATCTCTGGTGCCATCTCGAGGGGCCTATGAAAACCACTGACTGTGGCAGTGGTCTCAGGCCCACACTTGCTGGGTTGTGCTGGGCCCCGCGCTGTCTTAGGGAAGGCCTAGAAAACGGTATGGGGTAGAGCCGGTATTCAAACCTAAGCATTCCTGGCTCCAAAGCCCACTTGCTCGGCCACTGAATTATGCTAGTTCTCCAGCTAGAATCAGAGCTGGGTGAGGATCCCACCCGTAGTAATTATGAGTTGTATGGCCTTGGGCCCCCAAGTTCCTTAACCTCTCTTAAGCCTGTTTTATCATCTATGCCATGGGCATAACAATGGTGCTTACCTTCAGGGTGGTTGCTAAGGATAAATCAAAATTCCTATCTGGCAACTAGGAGCCTCTGTTTTCCACACCTGTTAAATCCCTTGCCCTTCAGCTCCTAGGTTAAAGAGAGATCCTCACATTTTCTCACCCTTCAGATCCACGGGTGGGAGGGCAAGAGACAGAAAAGGTCTGGGCCAAGGCTAAATGCTTGGGCCTCATCCCAGAGTGACTCTCCAGGGCAGGGGCGGGGTTCAGGAATCGACACCTTAGACCCCCGAGAAGTTCAGATGCCTGCAGTTCTCCTGCCTGGCTTTGAATGACTATGCCTAGTGCTTGACTCTGACAGACCAGTGCCTTTGTGAGCGTCTGAGCCCTTCCTGCGCTGGCCTCCAGCTCTGTCTGTGCCTCCTCCCTTTCCCCATTGCCCAATCTGTCTTTATCTCCCCCTTCCATTCTGATCCCCCTCCTCTTACTCTGGCCTTACTTCCTAGCTTCCTCTCCACCTCTCCGTGCACCCTCCCCTGAGCTCAGTCTGCATTCCTACCCACCAGCCGTTTCTCTACCAGTCTCTTCGCCGGCATCGGCATCGCCCTTTCCTGTGTCCACCCGGAAGGCTCAGATAAAAGGTGCTTCCGCCAGGATAACCTTCCAGGCCTCTTCTCTGGCACCATGGCACTTTGCATGTACCTTTATTATTGCTCAAATAACAGGGTAATGGGAGATTTTTTTTTTTTTTCCGGCCTCAGACTACCTGGTGGACTCGTGGCCCATGAATGGTGGAAACGTGCGCCAGAGTAAGATGGAGAGAGGAAGACAAGCCCGTCGACTTTGCAGAGGGGCCGAGAGGCCTGAGAAGTAAGAGAAGACCAGGAGACGGGGGCTCCTGAAAAGATAGACAAGAGATTACCATGCGGGGTTCCCACAGCTTTTGCAGACAGCGGCTGCGTACAAATTCATTGGAAGAACTGAGGAATGTTGCTGGCTCCATCTGGGGGAGGGCATGCTTGTATCAAGACACTGATGCTCTTGATGTGCTATAATTATAACCAGAAACACTATCCTTTTGCCCAGGAAGCTGGATTTCCTAGTAAATTCCTTACTTTCCAAGTTGTTTAATGCTAAGATAATGCTTTGCTTCTGTGTCCTTATTTATTTATTTTTAATGTTTATTTACTTTTGAGAGGGAGAGCACATGCGAGGGAGGGGCAGAGAGACAGAGAGAGAGAGAGAGAGAGAGAGAGAGAATCCCAAGCAGGCTCTGCACGGTCAGCGCAGAGCCCAATGCAGGGCTGGAACTCACAACTGTGAGATTGTGACCTGAGCCGAAGTCAGACACTTAACCGACCGAGCCACCCCGGCATCCCTCCGTGTCCTTATTTCTAACTTTCTGTTCAACTGTTAACCATACTAAATGTACTCAGATTCATCTAGTCTAAAATCGAGGAGAGGTGGTTCTCGCTCCTAGAGAGAGAATTATTGAAGGGGCAACCCGCACACACTCAGGTGCCACATCTTCAACAGCTGGTTTTATAAATGGAAACAGGCACTGGGACCCCTTCTTCTCCCCTTCCCAGAAAGGCTGATGGAGAGCCTGGCCCAGATCAGTGGAGCTTTCTTCCAAGAACTGTCCCGTTCCCAGACCAGCCCTGTAGACACCCCCAAAGTCCCCCTGAACCTGCAGATAGCAGTACCTCTCCACCCCACTACTCACCCCACACTCAGGCCCTAAGATCCCATTTGACCTAAGCCTGCAGGTATGAAGTGTCCAAAGCACAAGACATCTCTCCCCACCCCCACCAACACACACTCTTGACCTTCTGTTCCGAGTCCATGTGAAAGAGAAATATCAACTCTACCAAGTAAAGGAAACAAACAACTTGCTGGCTAGATGAGAATAACCAGAACCTTAAGCTTCATGCCTGGGGGCTGACGGGTACCTAAAGGTGCTCCCTTGGTGACAGCGGTGATCAAAACCTGTATGCTTTTCCTGAGAACCACCAGGCGGGAAGCACCTACTGCACTGATGCCCTCAGGGAGGCAAAACTAGGGTAGACGTTATTGGTCCGATTTTACAAGTGGGAACCTTCCGGGCAGGAGGCCAACAGACAGCCTCAATGGTAGATAGTGCTGTGCCCAGGCAAGGTCATGAACCCAGAAGGCGGCCGGGATCTAGTGAGACGCAGACACTTCTGGGGGCGGGCAGTAGGACACGTTCCGCCCGACACTGGTGGGCTACCCCGGTGGCCTCGCCTCTTCGTGCGCATCTCGGGTCGCAGAGTCCCCAGCCTCCCAGATCACTCACCTGCTCCGGGGCTGGTGACTTGGGCTTTCCCGAGCGGTGGCCCCGCCCCGAGGCTCCGCCGGCCCTGCGATTGGCTCCGCGGTCCGGGGGCGGGGCCGGACGCCGAACCAACGTGATGGCGTCCGGCGCCGCGAGCGCCGTTTCCTGTTGTCGCTGGCCGGGAGGCCGCAGCGCCTGGTCGGAGGCTTAGGGGCTGCCGTGGCCAGGAGTGCCCCGCGCCCCGTCCCCGCTCCCTCTGGTGAGTTAGGGGTCAGAGGGCGAGGAGGGTGAGAAGGGACGGCGGGGCCGAGACGAGAACGGGCGATGGGTCACCAGCCCTGTCCGTGATCGCAAACCCTTGGTTGCTTTGAAACTGTCCTGCTTCAGAGCCTTTTCCCTTCCCCGCCTGAGCCCCGCACCCTACCCCACTCGGACCCGAGCCTTCAGCCCAAACAGCCAGTGCTGACCCGTCCCCTTCCTCTTCTTCACCCGTGACCCGAGCCCAGCCCTTACCCTCACCCCTTCACCACTGGTCTTGCGTAAGTGCAGCCACACTCGACCCCACGGCAGCCCACTTCCAACCCCTAGGACAGCCACTTCCCTCCGCCTCCCTCTGACGCATCTCATTCTCACCCCTCAACCCCTTTGGCGATCCCAGTGCTCCACGCAGACCTCCTCGAACCCCCCCTCCCCCCTCCCCGTCTTTCTGGCTTACCCCTTTTCAGGCTCAGCTTTCTTATCCCAGCCCCCCTGCTCAGCCCCCCAAGGTCTGCTCAGCCAAAACACCCACCTCCCCCCACTCATTTAATACCTACCACCACAGTAGATGCCCTATTGCGCTTACCCCCCTCTTCTTGATAACTCTGATCTCAGCCCTATCTCAAGTCTTGTATGTATCTTCTTGTCCTCGCCCACTCAACCCCTAACTTCCAAGCCCACCCCGTACTTTCTTTCCATCCCCAGCCAGCCTGAGGACACTTCATTCCTGAGTCTTTGCTAAACCACCCCCCAACTCTTGCTGCCCTAGTTCCCACCACCCCTACCCAATCTTGTTAGACTGACGTCTTCCTATCCCCGTTTCAACTCTTCATCCCAACTCTGCGCCCATTCTTCCCTTGATGTGGTCCCCATTTGATCTGAGAACCTAGTGCAGTCCCCTGCCGACCCCACCTGCTTTCTCAGAGCCAGGCACTTGCCGAACACCTCAATTGATGCAGGGCCTCAGATGGTAAGTAAGTGTGGAGGAGTAGAGATCCTTCTCCCGTGGGTCAAGTGCTTTTCCTGGATGTCAGGTCCCCTGTAGCTGTCCTTAAGGATTGTGTTCCTGGCATCCATATTACATCACTCGCGTTGGCTGCTGGAATGGTAGGTATCATCCAAATACCTGGAAGGTGAGGGACAGCTACTCATTCAGCTGGGGCAGTGGGAGCTTATCACTTCCTTTTGGGTGATGATCTGGAGAAACTCCAGGGGTTCCACTGTGTGGGGTTGGCTGTGGTCACAGAATCATGTCCATGTGTATTGCCCTGCCGCTTAGAAAGGACCCTCACCCAGTGCCCCTCCTGGCCAGAACTGGTTGTAGATTAGTCCCGCTACCGAATGTGCCAGAGGTGACGTTACATGTTGTGAAGAGTAGAGATGAGTGGATCCTGGGGACGCCGAGGCCTCCGTGGAGGCTGTTGAATTGCTTCCTCTTTTGGCAGGTGCTGGAGCATTGAGTTTTGACCATTTTGATTACCCATGAACACAGAGAGTCAAGTTATCTCAGAGTAGCTAGACATTCTTGAGGCACCCAGGCTCCATTGTTAACATTTATAATCTCCTGGGATTTGGGGGTGCACCTCCCCTCTAAGTTCTGGTGACCAAACTCCGAAGGATTGGCCATTTGACAGCCATTGTAAAGGACCCCAAAGAAGACCCATTGTCTTTGCTTGCATTTGTAGTCTCACGCCTTCGAGAATCGGATGGCCTTTGACCTTCAATGTCCCCTTCCGTGAAGGTGTGATCTCTGAAGGGTTTCAGCCTGTTGGCAGCTTGGTGTAATGGAAGGAGTTCCACAGTGACCCCACCACTGAAAAGTTGTATACCTCAACCTCTTACGGTCTGCAACGGTCTGAGCCTTTTTATTTTACTCATCTGTTCATTCAGCAAGTATTTCTTGAGCACCACCCTGTGCCGTGCACTGTTTGAAGCATTAGAAATACAATGGTGAATGAGTCAGGCAAAGGTCCTGCTTTCATTCACTCAGAGTTTGGTCCTTGCCAGAATCTTAAGGGACCTGGGACAAGAATATGGGAGAGATGGGTGTTGTTGGATGGAAGGAGGGAGGGAGGAAAGAAAGATACCCAGTGTTCCTAGACTTCACATTTCTGGCCTCCCCCACTAGCCTTTGGACTGGGAATCACGAGCTAGAAGTTGCTTGCCCTCCAGCTGATATTCAGTTGCTTTGCTGCCCTACCCCCCCCCCACACACACCCATCCCACCCCCCACAGGGCTCTTGTCTAGAAATCCGACTTTCTTCAGGTAGAAGGAGGTGCTGTTTACTCAGCACTCACATGTCTGAAGTATCCGCTGTCTTTCTGAATCAGAAGATAACTTTGTCATTTGTTTCCAACTGAAAACCCTGACTCATCACCTGGTAGAGCAGCTGGAGGGCTTAAACACCGGCCTGTTGTCGTGCATAGCCAGGTGCAGGATCGGAGTCAGGCCGTAGAGACGAGGCTGTCGCGGATGGCGGGGAAGTCTCTCAGAAGAGGAGGTTGCTGTTTACTGATGAACGGAGTGTTTCGAAAGTGGTGAAGCCAGGTTATCCATTTCTTCTTTTAATGTAAGTCTCATCTGAGTCCTTCTCCTCTTTTCGTTCTTCCTTAGTCTCCTGAGGAAGTGAAATTGGATGTTTATAGAAGGCCAGGCAGTATCACGAAGAGAATCAACCACAACGATTCCTTCCTGTGTGTTGGAACGTTTGAGGAGGGACAGCTCGGAAACCTGGCTGCCATGGAAAGGACCTGTGGTCAGCTAGGTGGGGCCACAGATCTGATGGGCAAGATTGTTTCTTGTCAGTGTTAGGCCTTCTTTGATAAGGTGGAGCTTCTGAAGAGTCTGTGAATAATAAGTTTGCCTGAAACTCTTTGAACCAAGGACCTGGGACAGTATGAACTGGCGAAAGGCACAGAGCTTGGAATGAGAAAATTCTGTCCCTCACCTGAGGCGTGTTTCTACTGAGCCTCAGTTTTCTCTTCTGTGAATGAGGGATAATCATCCTTCTCTCACAGGATTGTTTTAAGAATTAAATGAGGATAGAGAATGAGATCCTGTGCCAGAGTGAACCGATACCGAGGGGCAGAGGTAGACGAAGGGTGGCTTAGGAGTTTCCTAAAGGCACACGGCACTCACCTTTTCTGCTCAACTGTATCAGGGATGTTTGAACTCTCTACTTGCTCTCTTTATTCTGGGTCTCCTGAAGACCCACCCCTCTTTCGTTTGCTTCTTGGTGTCAGTGAAGACAGTTCTGAGGATAGAAAGTGAAACCAGTCCCATAGCATGGTAGATGGGGGTCTGGCCCACCCAAGGAGCCTGCTGGAGTGCTGACCTAGCAGTCAGGAGACCCAGAGCCCAGAGATCTCACATCGTAGATGGTCGTGGTCCTGCCTCTGAGCCATTGCCTGCCTTCCTGAGGCGTTCTAGCACCGACAGGCCTATGTAGGGAGCTTTGGTTTCCTGCAAAGAAAGATGTGCCCGGAACTTTGGCCTGACCCCCACGTCTCAGTTCTGTTTTGTGAATTGTCAAGTGGCCATTCTTCTAGGTTTCTCTGCACGGTTGTCCTTTTGTGACGTTCCTGACACTGTTTTAGGTCCCAGTTGTCTCTTGTCTGGCCCTGCTCTGACCTCAGTGTCAGTTTACTTTGTTTTTTCAGCAGATCCTGACTTGGCCAGGACACCCACTTAATGATAAGCCTCCCTCCCTCCAGTGAATATTATATTCAGTTAATTAGTTGATGAGGCCTCAATGGTCCTCCTCTTCAGATTGCTGAGGCCCAAGCCTTGAGGCCGGCTGAGGGAAGGGCAGTTTTAGGGCTTGAGGCTCTGTCTAGAAGGGCAGGCCCCCGGAATTACCAAAGGGGATTGGATGCCAGGGTCTCAAAGCCAGAGAGCCTGAACTTGGCCTGCAGGGCTGCGTAGGGTAGCCTTGAAGAAACCCAGCCTCTAGGATCAGGCACGGTTTCAGGACCGACTCTGTAGTACGTCCCCTTCTCCCGGTGCCCTGGTGGCCAGAGCATGGAGCTGGTCTCCAGCAAAGGGTCCTGAGGATTCCCGGTGGGTAGGAGCTGGGAAAGTGGTGGAGGGAGAGACAGTGTGATGGGCTGTGGCCAGGGGCTAGTGTTCCTCCTGTCAGTCTGTTGTGCGCTGACCAGAGCTGGTTTCGTGGGGCCCGTCCTCCACACACCTGTCTCCCTTTGCATGTCCTTACTTAGGAAGGTCGGCGCTGGGTCCTGTTCACCCTCTGCCGGATCCAGAGGCCAGGGGTGAATCAGAGCGTCTTTCATCATTTAGGGCCACCCTGCCGTTTTCCATGCCTCGCTGTTCGCCTGTAAACCTTTCCTGCCAGACTCAACCCGATGCTCCCTTGCATCCCGCCACCTGGGCCCCCGGCCGAAGAGCCCTCCTCCCAAGACTCCCCTGCCCCCTCCCCAGCCACCCCTTAGCCCTAGCTCACACCTGCCTCTTCCAGAAGGGTGGATGTCATCCTGGCCGAAGGTGGTAGAGCCCGCCACTGATCAGCCCTGGGATCTTGGGAAGTTCCTTGACCTGGGTCAGCTTTGATTTCGTATCTGTTAGATCTGGATAATAAAAGAGCTCGCCTAGGGTGGTTCCAAGGAATGAATGAAGCAATGTGTGTAAACAGTACAAAATCCATTCAGCATGCCTCCATTTGATAACTTCTTTGGGCCATCGGTTTTTGAGAACAGAGACAGCGATGACCTGTTTTTTGGTGTCCCTCCATGCTCGGCAGTGTGGTCACTAGAGATCTGTTTAGATGGGAATGTGCCTACCCAATCCTGGTCCGTCCAAGTGGCTGGGGCGGTCCAGGCGAGCCAACAGCCCCCCCCCCCCCGAGGCTCAGGTTGAGGCCCCCCCCACCCCCGACCTAAGCCACCCCCGGGGGGTGGGGGGGAGCCAGTGCCCTGAGGGATTTACCTGTGTACTGACTTCAGGTAGTTGAGCGGACTCATTCAGACAGTGGCCTTTGCCTGTAAGGCTTGGCCACATCCAACCGGGGTAATAGACACCATTTATCCTTAGTACCGTCAGGCCCTGTGCTGGGCATTTTCCACATTCATAACCTCCATTTGAGACGTCTGCCGTGGTGCCCCACCTAGCATGCCTAAGTGGTTAGTGGCAAATCGAGATTCGAACCCGTGTTGTTTCCCTTAGGCGTGTCCCTGTGCTGCTCCAGCTGGACCCTCGTGCCTGGAGGGGAAGCAGCTATGTAGCAAGAGGCCCTCCCTTTGGAAACTTCCTTCGGTTGTGCTTGTCCCCGCCGAGCTGGCAGACATGGGGCTGGCACAGGAGTCAGAGGCTCCGAATGTGAATTGTGAGCCCCTGCTTCCTGGTCCATGTGGGCTCTTGGCACCTCCAGCGGCAGCATCCCCCTCGCACCCTTAGTTCTGTATCCAAATCAGCCCTTCATTCCCTGCTTTTTTGTGCCAGCGTGTGGTGTGGCATACAGAGGCCTTTCCATGCCCTGATTAGGGTGGACCCACCCATGGCACATAGGATTCCCCACCTCCTGAGATCCGAGCCCTCAGATTTCTTCTCTTCCCTTGTTTCCTTCCTTAAAATCCACTCTTGGCTTTTACTTTTGAATTCAGAGGCCTTTGCATTGCAGTTTGAGGAAGATGGGCTGACCCGCTGCCTGCTGGGGGAGGGGGAGAATTGGCTGCGGGTGGGGAGCTGGAACCTGCTCATCTGGCCGCCGCCGTCTGTCTCTGCAGGTGTCATGTGATTCTCCGAGGGAGCTGCAGTGTGAGCGGAAATGCTCTCGGTGGTGGAGAATGGACTGGACCCCCGGGCTGCCATCCCGGTAGGCAGTCGGAGAGGCTCAAGGGTGGGGAAGGGGGCACGGGACAGCCATGTCGTTGGTTTTCCTCACTTTGAAATGAATGAGTACTGTCTGGAAAGCGAGGCCTCGGGTTGAGAAAGAGTTATAGCAGAAGCAGGCTCTGAGGAGATCCTGCCCTTTCTAGAACATCTTCTTGGTGATGGAATGGGAATTGATAAAAAACGACGGATTTTAATACGGGCTGCCTAAAGACCAAGGATTTCTCAAAGGAAGTCATACATATGGGGCGCCTGGGTGGCTCACACGGTTAAGCGTCATGATCGTAAGCGGCTCATGGTCTTACAGTTTGTGAGGTCAAGCCCTGCATTGGGCGCTCTGCTGTCAGAGCAGAGCCTGCTTTGGATCCTCGGTCCGCTCTGTCTCTGCCCCCTCCCCCACAGGCACATACACGTATGCACATTCTCTCTCTCTCTCTCTCTCAAAAATAAGTAAACATTAAAAGAAGGGGCAGCTGGGTGGCTCAGTCGGTTGAGCATCCGACTTCGGCTCAGGTCATGATCTCACGGCTCATGGGTTGGAGCCCCGCATCGGGCTCTGTGCTGCCAGCTCAGTGCCTGGCGGTTGCTTCATATTCTGGGTCTCCCTCTCTCTCTCTCTGCCCTCTCCCTCTCATGCTGTCTCTCTCTGTCTCTCAAAAATAAATAAACATTAAAAAAAAAGAAAAGAAAAGAAGGCATTAGGGTGGCCTGGGTGGCTCAGACGGTTGAGCGTCCATTTGGCTCAGGTCATGATCTCACGATTTGGGAGTTTGCTGTCACCACCTAGCCCACTTTGAATCCTCTGTCCCCCTCTCTCTTTGCCTCTCTCTCTCTCTCTCTCTCTCTCAAGTCAAATAAGCAAACAATGAAAGAAGTATATGACCCATAAGTCATATGAAAAGATGTCTAACATCAAAAGACTGCATACTGTATGACTTCATTTACACAAAATGTCCAGAATTGGCAAATGCATAAAGACAGAAAGTAGATTAGTAGTTGCTAGGGGTCGAGGGAGAGGGGACTAGAGAGGAGTGACTGCTCATGGGCACAGTGTTCCTTTTTGAGAGAATGAAAATGTCCTAAAATTAGGTAGTGGCTGTAGTTTCACTATTCTGTGAATATACCAAAAATCACTGAACTGAATAGTTTAAATGAGTGAATTTTATGCAATGTAAATTGTGTCTCATTAAAGCTGTTATAAAGAAAAAAGGAACAGGGGCGCCTGGGTGGCGCAGTCGGTTGAGCGTCCGACTTCGGCTCAGGTCATGATCTCACGGTCCATGAGTTCGAGCCCCGCGTCGGGCTCTGTGCTGACAGCTCAGAGCCTGGAGCCTGCTTCGGGTTCTGTGTCTCCCTCTCTCTCTGACCCTCCCCCATTCATGCTCTGTCTCTCTCTGTCTCAAAAATACATAAACATTAAAAAAAAATTTTTTTTTAAAGAAAAAAGAACATTCAAGTTTTCTAAGAACATTAACATGAACTGTTTGGGCTAAGATAAAAATAAAACAGTAAAATATTTATCCATAATCCTATCAGCTAACAGTTCAAACCAGGTTTTCTGTATTCCCTCCCAATCCTTTTCCAAAACATAGGTATTTTGACATGCTTATATTATGACAGAACTGTCTTTATCTTTCCAAAGGATTTTACATATATGTATTTTATAATTGATTTATGTAACAGACCTTAACGGAATACTTACATGTGTCAGGAACCAGGCCAAGTGTTGAGGATGCAAGAATGAAAAAAAAAAGCAAGTCCTGCCCTCAGAGTAATCCCCCCCCCCACCCCCCAACTCCTGTGCTGTAGGTCAGGAAGTATTCGTTCCGTTTAACAGATGAGGAAATTAAGCTCAGTGAGGTTAAGTGAAATGTCTGCAGTGACCCAGCTGTTGACCAACAGAGCTGAGACTAACATCTGCCTCTGACTGCCAGGTCAAGGATCTTTCCTTTTTTCTTTCTTTCTTTTTAAAGTTTATTTATTTATTTTAGGGGCGCCTGGGTGGCTCAGTCAGTTAAGCGTCCTGTTTCGGCTCAGGTCATGATCTCACGGCTCGTGGGTTCGAGCCCTGCATCAGGCTCTGTGCTGACAGCTCAGAGCCTGGAGCCTGCTTCGGATTCTGTGTCTTCCTCTCTCTCTGCCCCTCCCCCCCTCATACTTTGTCTGTCTCTCTCTCTGTCTCTCTCTCTCAAAAATAAACATTAAAAAGATATTTTTAAATAAATAACGTTTATTTTATTTATTTTGAAAGGGAGAGTGAGCATGAGCAGAGGAGGGGCAGAGGAGGGGCAGAGAGGGGGGGAGAGAGAGAGAGAGAGAGAGAGAGAGAGAGAGAGAGAGAGAGAGAGAGAATCTCAAGCAGGCTC
Organism: Puma concolor; assembly: GCF_028749965.1. Classification (NCBI taxonomy): domain Eukaryota; kingdom Metazoa; phylum Chordata; class Mammalia; order Carnivora; family Felidae; genus Puma; species Puma concolor. Next base: position 39,450 of record NW_028240157.1, on the reverse strand, counting down.
CACACTGTCAGCACAGAGCCAGATACGGAGCTCAAACTCAGAAACCGTGAGATCACGACCTGAGCTGAAATCAAGAGTCAGATGCTTAACTGACTGAGCCACCCAGGTGCCCCTAGGATCTTTCGTAATGTGGACCATGCTCCTGTTTTCTTGGTGTTTTTATGGTTCTAAAGTGGCACTTGTAGCCTCTTCATGGAATCGTAGACCCCTAAACAAGGTGGAAAGCTTCACCCCTGCCCTAGATGGATCACCCAGGCTCCCACACCTGTAACTATGATGGAGCCGGTATTTAAACACAAGATTTCTATGGCTATCAAATCACTGAAGTTCGGTTTAAAAAGCAAAACAAAAGAAAAACATACAACTATCTTTGCAAAAAAATAACTATCTCTGGGGGGTATAAGTACGTAATTTTCCTTTTCTCCTCTATGCTTTGTCTCTGTTTTCTTTCTTTCTTTTTTAAAAATTTTTTTCCAACGTTTATCTATTTTTGAGAGAAAGAGAGAGAGCGCGTGTGTGCGTGTGCAAGTGGGGGAGGGGCAGAGAGAGAGGGAGACACAGAATCCAAAGCAGGCTCCAGGCTCTGAGCTGGCAGCACAGAGCCCGACGTGGGGCTCGAACCCATGAACCGTGAGATCAGGACCTGAGCCGAAGTCGGACGCTCAACCGACTGAGCCACCCAGGCACCCATCTTTGTTTTCTATGATTAGCTTGTGCTAGTTTTGCTGTATACACACCCACAGGTAGACGTGAGGCGTGTGTGGGTGTGCGTGTATTTGGTGATAAGCACTTCCCTTCCAGGGGTCACCGCAGGATCTTCTAAAGGCCTGTGTTATGTCTGACACTGACTAGGTCATCAAGAAGAAGCTAGTGGGATCTGTGAAGGCGTTGCAGAAGCAGTACGTGTCCTCGGACACAGTGGTCACTAGCGAAGACGGAGATGCCAGCACCATGTGCAGTGCCCTGGAGGCTGTATTTATCCACGGACTGCATGCCAAGCACATCCGAGCCGAGGCCGGAGGGAAAAGGAAGAAGAGCGCCCACCAGAAGCCTCTGCCTCAGCCTGTCTTCTGGCCCCTCCTGAAAGCTGTCACCCACAAGTGAGATCAGCAGGGGAGGCTTTGCTTTGGGGAGGAGCTTCAGTGTGGGTGACCCTGGGCTCTCCCTCTACAGCTCTATGGGAAGGCAGCAGAGACGCTCTGTGTTCTAGAATGGAGATGGGTGAGATAGGGGTTATTGTTAGACCAAGCCTCAAGAGCCCCTCAGCGCACAGGCAATGGCCTGGGGCTGCTCAGGCCCCTGGCTGGTCGCCTTTAGCAGGAGCCGCTTTTTTGCCACACCGTGGCAAAGTTAGGTAGTTGGAACAGAGAATGTGTGGCCTGCAAAGCCTAAAATCTTTACTAAGTGGCCCTTGACAGAAGAGGTTTGCTGACCCTGCCTTGGAATGTTTGAACATCTCTATGCTAAGTATTATATCCTAAGAGGCTGTGGCATTTTTTAAAGCAGTGGAATCCAGATCATCTGAATATCCACCCTGGGACGTTTGCCTCTGCGGCCCTGGCCCTAACTGCCTGGGCTTTGGAGCAAGCAGCTGCTGGCACGTTGCCTCTAAGGGCTATTAAATGCCACCTTCAGCCTGAAGGTGCCTTGTCGGTCTGTATCTTCCTTTTCCTGCTGACTGCCACCGCCCTATCTCAGGGTCTTACCTCACTCCCAGGTGGCAGTGGCTTTCTAATTGTCCCCCTTATCTCATTCTGTCTGTCCTTAGGTCAGGCAGCTGGTCCGCATTTATTGAGCTTAAGCTAACCCGAGCTCATTCCCTGAGCCCTGTGGAGCACGCACGCCTATGGGCGAGACGTGCTCAGGGCACTGTGATGGTCAGAGGAAGGGCATTTACATCAGACCAAGGGTTCGGGAACTGAGTTTGGTACCTGATCTTATCCCGAGCAGCCCACCCAGAAGTCTGCGTGACTGCGGTCGAGTCATTTCCGGTGTAAAAACTCTCAGGCTCCCCAGTGCTAGCCTGGAGTCCCATTCACTTCGTTGGGGCCCCAGAATCTGTATCCTGACCAGGTTCCCAGGTGATTCTGACGCAGAGCCAGGTGTGGGGACCCTTGCCCCACTTTGCCTCACCGGTTGGATGCTCGAGACCCTGCATCACCTGACTTTGCAACGCAATCAGCCGCTCCTCCTCCTCCCCGTGCTGTAACGGGAGTGCTCACCACTCCTGTTACACAGCTGCTGCTTCCCTACCCTTGGTGCCTTTTTGCTGTCAGTCCTTGGTGCCTAAGGTTCCCCTTCCATCTTTGCTGCTTGAAATCCCTCAAGGCCCAGCTCAATGCCTTGCCTATCCGTAATCCCTATGCCTAATCCCTCAATGCCTTGCCTAAGGCATTGTTCTTACTGCAACCTGGAAGTGATTGCCTTCCCCCCACCCCAGCTCTACTGACAACAGGGTTCACCTCCGTGTGCCCTTGAAAGGTAGTAACCTGGACTGAGGGCAGGACCATGTCTGTATCCTGTATCTTCACGGCTCCAAAGACCTGGCACTTAGGGGCTCATCAGATGTATGCCGGATGAGCAGGTGATGTCAAGGGCGCCTGGGGAGTTGTAACAAAAATGGCAATTATCCTGCATGACAGTAACCTCGAAAAAGTGGGGAGTTGTAGCTAAATATTTCTCAATTCCCTGTAGAACACTGCTATCTGAGATTTTTTCCCAAGCCTGTATATACTTGCAGTCATTATTACTGGCTCCTGCTCACCAGTGGATAAAACAATCCTCCGTGATCTGAAATCATTTCTTGAAACAAGCCTGTCCTCTCCACCCGCAGACACATCGTCTCGGAATTGGAGCACCTGATCTTTGTCAGCACGGACGTGGGCCGCTGCCGGGCCTGGCTGAGGCTGGCCCTCAATGACGGCCTGATGGAGTGCTACCTGAAGCTGCTCCTCCAGGAGCCCGCCCGCCTGTGCGAGTACTATCAGCCCGCAGCCCTGCTTCGAGACGCCGAGGAGGGCCAGTTCCTCCTCAGCTTCCTGCAGGGACTGACGTCCTTATCCTTCGAGCTCTCCTACAAGTCTGTCATCTTAAACGAGTGGATGCTTACCCCACTGGCTCTCTCTGGGCTTTGCCCGCTCTCTGAGCTCGACCCCCTCACCACCTCTGGGACACAACTACAGCGGAAAGAGTCTCTGGATTCAATTTCCCATTCCTCAGGCTCGGAGGACATCGAAGTCCAGCACTCAGGCCATAAGATCCGACGGAACCGGAAGCTCACGGCCTCCTCCCTCAGCCTGGACACCGCCAGTTCATCCCAGCTGTCTTGCAGCCTAAACTCTGATAGCTGCCCACTCCAAGTGAATGGCTCCAAGAGTCCAGATCGTTCCGAGGAGCCCATGTCCTACGACTCCGATCTGGGGACAGCAAATGCCGATGACTCAGACCCGTCTCTGCAAGAGTGAGTGTCCTCCCCCCACTCCTTCTCCTCCCCCTGCCTTCCTTCCTTCTCCTCTTCCTCTTTCTCTCCCTTCCTATGGCATGTGATTGCCTGTCACTGAGCATTGAGCTCTCTAAGGGCATAAAGGAAAAGAGGACCGTGGCTCTTCCTCAGGGACTGGAGTTGCCGGGACTTATAACTGGAGGCAACATGGGGCAGCGAGGAGAATGGATTCAGGGAGGGCTCAGAGCTGAATCAGGCTCCGGCTCTGCCCCTGGCTGATCTTCGACAAGTTACCTAATTTGTCTGAGGCTTCGTGTAAAATATTATTGCCTCTAGGGCGGAAACTAACGGTTCGGAGTTAGATGTACGACTTCCAAAAGACGCAGTGAAGCCCAGCGCGTCAGGGTGCTCCGCTGCGACCTCCCAGAAGGCCTCTGAAGGACACAGACCCTGAATGAGGCCTGGAGGAGGTGGTGCACAAAAGGGGCCAAGCAAGTGAGTGGAGGAAGAGCACAGGGAGCAATGAACTTGACTAGAGAAGGGACCTTGGAGAGAGCTATCTCTTTAAAAGAACTTTTTTCTATTTGAGTATTGTTGACGCACGGTGTTATATTAGTCTCAGGTGTACAACGTAGTGAGTCACCATCTCTCTATGTTAACCATGCTCACCACAGCAGAGCCTTCTTCGTTCAGGCCCTTTTGAAACATTCGTTTTTTAATAGATTTATTTTTATGGTAAGAAAAAAAAGTCTACCTACAGTGAAACGTCTTTTCCACCTTTGTAACCATAATTATTAATTCCTTACATCTTTCTTTTTCTTTTTTTTAAAGTTTATTTATTTTTGAGAGAATGAGCAGGGGAGGGGCAGTGAGAAAGGGGGACGGAGGATCTGAAGCAGATTCTGTGCTGACAGCAGAGAGCCCAACGTGGGGCTCGAACTCACGAACCGTGAGATCATGAGCTAGGCTGAAGTCAGACATTTAACTGACCGAGCCACCCAGGCACCCCCTTTACATGTCTTTTTCTGATGTTTCTAAATGCACCTAACAGATATGAATAGATAGACTTTTTAAATGTCTTTTATATTTCTTATCTCTGCCTCATCCCCACAAAGCTATTATAAATATACTGTTTGATACCTTGTCTCAGAAGAGATCAGAATTTTTGTTTTGGAGCTTCATATCAGTTTCTTCAGTTTTTTTTTTTTTTCCCCGTGGCATGTGTTTCCATTGTATGAATGTACCTTAGTTTATTTGACCAGCCCTGTATTTACTGGACACTGGAGTTCACTCTTTCTATAAATAACCGTGTGTATGTGATATTCTAATTCTATGCAACTATCTCTGTTCAGTAAAGTCCCAGAAACAGAATTGCTGAGGCAAAGGATAAATGAATCTACAATTTTCATAGATAACCGCCTGTTTACACTCTGTCAGGAATGTACCTGTGCCCTCTCGGCCTTGTAGGCAGAAGGTATTATCAAACTTTTGGATATTTGCTCATCTAATAGGTAGAACATGATAAACTTTTTTTTCAAGTTTATTTATTTGTTTTGAGAGAGAGAGAGAGAGAGAGAGAGAGCAAGCGAGCATGAGTTGGGGAAGGGCAGGGAGAGAGAGGGGGAGAGAGAGAATCCCAAGCAGGCCCCTTGCTGTCAGTGCAGAGCGTGATGCAGAGCTTGATCCCAGGAACTGTGAGATCATGACCCGAGCCAAAATCAAGAGTCGGACGCTTAACTGACTGAGCCACCCAGGCGCCCCGAAAATGGTAAACTTTTATTAAGCGCTTCCTTCAGCCAGACCCATGTTCCCTCAGCCAGTGTCTAGGATCTTCTTTTCTACTCCTGTGTGCCCCTACCTTCTTGGTTCATTCAAGTCTTTACAGGTTTCCCAGCTGCTGTGGGAAGAACACCAGATTGGGTGCCGGTACGGACTGGCTTGTAGCAGGATCCGGCCTCAAGCCCTGTTCTACCAGTCACAAGTCCAGTAACGGCAGGCCAAGCGTTGGCTCTGTGAGGTTGTTTCTTCATCTGTAAAGTGGAGGCTCCCTCATAGGGATTCTCTGGCTGAGAATCAGATCAGATGCCTGGGGGCGAATTACGGCTGAAGCAGCTTCTGAGCAACAGAGCACATTAGCTAGAACTTTCAAACATCAAACAAGAATTTAGGTAGAACATCCTGGAAGGGAGCAATCCCCGCTCTATCGGCTGGGCCCATGGCGTGACTTAAGTTCACTCACCTGTCTGAACCCTTCCTTGTGTCTCCTCCTCCCACAGGCCAGCCCGCCGGCCCTCTGTCTGTCATGTGCCCTGCTTTTATCTTTCGTGAGTCTTGTGATTGGAAAATTCCAGCTTAAGGCCGTTGAATCAGTGACCGTCCACCCTGTGTGGGAAGCGTCATCCTGGGCATTGTGGGAGAAGTCAAGGGAAGAGGGTCAGGATGTACAGACCAGCGCGGGGCAGTGGCGTGCGGAACCAGCAAACACAGAGCACACAGGTGCACAAACACACATCCAGCACCGTCACTCTGAGTGCTGGGCTTGAAGTTATCTTCGCACGTCCACACACACCAGCTCTTAGAGGGTGTGTCTGAGGGTGAAGAGTCACATCAGCAGTTAAGAGTTCGCTTATTTTTGTCATATTACTTAAATATTTGTTTACGTGGATTTTTTAAAGTTGATTTATTTTGAGAGAGAGAGAGAACAGGCGTTCTATCAAAATAAATGTTAAAAAAAGTTTTTTAAAATCATCTACAAGTTAAACATAAAGTACAAAAGATGTAACATTCCAAGGAAATGTATTAACTTAATGTTTTCTGGAAACCAAACTGCAGTTTGCTTTGTGAATAGAGGATTGATGGCCTGAATAGCTTCTTTTGTGTTGGTTGGGTCTGAATTACAGTGATCGCTGAGAAGCACAGCTAGGGGCCGGTGGTTAGGAGTGTGGACTCAGGAGCCAGACTGCTGGAGTCTTCCATTAACCAGCTTTGCGACCCCGGGCAAGATACTCAACCTTTCTGACCTTGATGTCCTCATCTGCAAGACGGGGATAAGAATGCTAGGAAGTGAGTTAAGGTATGCAAAGCGCTTAGAGCAGTGCCAATCACAGGGTGAGTGCTCCATAGGCGGTGTCATCATCATTTTACTACTGGGGGTCCCCGTGATGTCAGTTCTCGCGCTACTTGTCTGTGTATACACGGCTGCAGATCTGTGCTTGGTGATATTTGTCAGAGGTCGTTATCATGAGGCCTTCTCTTGGGGGAAATGATTCTTCGCACATGCGGCCCCCTCCTGTACTTTCATGAGCACCCCTGACCGCCAGGTGGTGCCGTGGACCCCAACGCGCTAGTCCACGCGCTCAGGAAAAGCGCAGGCTCAGAATCGCTTGGCGGGGGCACTTTATGGGGTGGTCATGCCGATTCTCCAGCCCATGCTTTTATTCCACACCTACGCCTCTGTGTACGCGCAATATACGTATGTGTATAATACGTATATGTTTCCAGACTGTCTTCTAAATGAAAGCACAAACTTCTAGAATTTTTCAACAGGCAGTTTTTGAAAAACGCTGCCCTGAGCTGGACAGAAGTGGAAGGACTGGAGCGTTTCAGCCCTATGTTGCATTTTCTTCAAAAGTTTTGAAAATTCTCTTTCTTTCACTTTTCCTTCAAAACCTCATCTCTAGCACTTTTTCCCACTTGATGTGCATGTCTCTTATTCTCTCTGGGTCCTGCCGACCAGCTCTGATCCTGGTGAGACTCCTGTGAACTTGATTTCATCCTGACCGCGGTGTTGATTTGGTGGAAACTCTAATTTATCACACAAGCTTCTTGCTGTCGGGTGGTGTTTCTTTATTCCCACACCCAGTCCACTCCATCATTAAAATGTGTCCTACAGACGAGGGGTCATTTATAATTGATAACCATTTCGGTAATGCTGGTGAATATTTCCGTAATTCTCTTTCCTTACATTTTTATAGCCATGTGTGTAGAGGCTAAGCAGTCTTGCCAGTGGCGATAAGAACAACCAATGACAAATTGAGGTTAATGTTTATTGAGTACTTACTTTGTGCCAGACACTCTATAAGCATTTTACCTATATGATCTCATTCAGCCTTGAACACAGTCATAGGTGGGTGCTGTTACCGTGCCGGTTTTACGGGTAAAGGAATGAAGTCCGTGAACTTTAGGAACCTATTGTGGGGCCACAGCAGTGTGCCAACCAAAGCCAACCAACATCACCCTTTAAGGAAACCCCTTACCCACTAGCTATGGATTTACCTATTCTGGACATTTATTTTTTTTTTTTAATTTTTTTTTCAACCTTTATTTATTTTTGGGACAGAGAGAGACAGAGCATGAACGGGGTAGGGGCAGAGACAGAGGGAGACACAGAATCGGAAACAGGCTCCAGGCTCTGAGCCATCAGCCCAGAGCCTGACGCGGGGCTCGAACTCCCGGACCGCGAGATCGTGACCTGGCTGAAGTCGGACGCTTAACCGACTGCGCCACCCAGGCGCCCCATATTCTGGACATTTAATACCAATGGAATCATACACTATGTGGCTTTTTGTGACCTCCTTCCTTCACTTAGTAGGTTTTCAAGGTTCATCCGTGTTGTAGCATGGGTCATGGCTGAATCATATTCCATTGTGTGAATACACCACAATTTGTTTTATCTTTTCAGTTAGTGGACATTTGTTCTATTCCTACTTTTTGGCTACTGTGAATAATATTGCTGTGAACACTCGTGTACAGGTTTTTGTGCAGACATTGTCTTTTCATTCTCTTGGGTATATACCCATGAGTTGAATTGCTGACTCATATGGTAACTCTATGTTTAACTTTTAAGGAACTACCAAACTGTTCTCCACAGAGGCTGCACCACTTCACATTTCCGCCAGCAGCGTGTAGGAGTTCCATTTTCTCTACACCTTTGCCAACACTTGTTATTCTCTGTCTTTTTAATTTTTAAAAAATTTTTAATGTTTCTTATTTTAGAGAGAGACAGAGAGAGAGAGAGACAGAGCATGAGTTGGGGAGAGGCAGAAAGAGAGGGAGACACAGAATCTGAAGCAGTCTCCAGGCTCCAAGCTGTCGGCACAGAGCCCGACACAGGGCTCGAACCCACGAACCGTGAGATCATGACCTGAGCCGAAGTCGGATGCTTAACTGATTGAACCACCCAGGTGCCCCTCTCTCTTTTTTATTATAGGCATCTTGGTAGGCATAAAGTAGTATCTTATTACGGTTTTGATTTGTATTTCACTCCCGTCTAATGATATCGAGCATCTTTTCATGTACTTTCCATTTGTATACCTTTAGAGAAGTGTCTCTGTAAACCTTTGCCCATTTTTCAGTCAGATTATTTGTTCTAATATTATTGAATTGTAAGAGCTCTCTATATTCTGGATACTAGACCCTTATCAGATATGTGATAATCCTTGGATATAAGATATGCAGATTTTTTTCCTGTTCTATGGGTTATCTTTTTACTTTCTTGATAGTATCCTTTTGAAGCCCAAAAGCTTTTAGTGTTGATAAAGTCCAGCGTACCTATTTTTTATTGTTTACTTATTTGTTGGCTGTCATATAAGAAACCATTGCCTGATCCAAAGATTTATACCTGTTTCCTTCTAAGAGTTTTATAGTTTTAGCTCTTACTTTTAGGTCTTTGATCCATTTTGAGTTCATTTTTTATATGGTATGAGGTAGGGGTCCAACTTTCTTCTTTTGCATGGGACTGTTCGCTTATCCCAGCACCATTTGTTGAAAAGACTATTCTTTCCCCACTGAAATGTCTTGGGCTGCAGATCAGTTGCCCATAAATGTATGGGTTGTTCACCAATGTTTGACTAGCATGTCTTGAAATGTTGTTTGGGGTTATGATGTAGATAAGAGCACACAGCTCAGCCAGAAGACATTAAGGTAGAAACTTGAGTTCTAAAATCCTTATGGAAATGAGCCCACATTAAGGGGAGTTTGGCACGTCTTCTGACCCAGTGTAAACCATTAGGGCAGATATGGGCAATCTCTTGGGCCCCGGGTAGCTTTGTTGTTGTAGGAATCTGTATTCGCCCGTGACATACTCTATTGGTTCATAAACAAAGGAGGAGACAGCAAATAGTTCTAGTTCAGAAACAGAATGTGGATTCTCAGAAGCCTCAGGAGAAGGGGAGCAGCCACTAGCCAGTGCACATTTTAGAAGGCCCAGAGTAGTTTCCATGTGCGTGCGTGTGTGTGTGTGTGTATGTAAAGACAGTAACACTGGCTCCCTGTAGTCCCTGAAGCACCACTGAAGGGCAGGAAGAGGCAGTACCATTGGAAGAGTGAGCAGGTGCACACCCCATGTATACTTGCGTGCACACTCCTGCACCCCGTGTACACTGATCTCCGGCAGCAGGTCCTGGGAACAGGAGGCATCTGGGACCCCACATACGGCCCAGCTCTGGTGGACCAGCGCTTGCACCGGAGATCCCGGGCCCCGCAGTTCCCTTGGCCGCCCACTCTACCTCAGTCCCAGCTGGGGAGAAACTTTGTGAGGCGTGTCAGAGGAAGGCTTGTGTGTAAGCAGAGGAGCACGGTGGGTGGATGACGAGGATGTTTTGTTTTTGAAATCCCCAGACAGCAGTTCTGCCTTCTTACCGCCGTCCCAATAGCCTTGGGCATTCTAGCTGACAGCTTGTCACACAGGTTTCTCTGTTTAAAAACTTCCAGGGTATTGTCGGAATTCAGCAAAGCCCAGGTAAACTCTGTGCCAACCAATGGACTGAGCGGACTGAGTGGAGAAATGGAGATTCCCACGGGGCGGGCCTCACTCCCCCTCCCCGGCCTGGAGGCCAGCATCCCTTTTGATGTGCCCGCAGAGCCCCTCCCGCCCCAAGCATCCTCTGGGACTCAAGATGGGGACCGCAAGCAGGAGCCGCCTCCCCAGGCACCTGGCACCCTGGGCTTGCTGCAGTTGGGCACTGCCAAAGCTGTCCCCTCGGTGAGCATTTTAGACCAGAGGCCTTCCAGTCCCGTGGGAGAGGCGGCGGCCAGAGCAGTCAGCCCGGGGAGCGGCCAGCAGAAGTCTGTGGAGGATGACGGAGCTGCACGGAGCCTTGGGGTGTCCTCACCCACCAGCCCGGTGAGTGATACAAGCTTTTCGGGGAGAGGTCTTGGGGAAATGTCTCAGAGCTGGTGCAGGGTCTCCCCAGCTAGCCACCCCGAGTGGTCTCTGCCTTGTCTCCATTAGCCCCTCATATCTGTCACGGCGGACGTGAGCCAGGCACGGTGCCAGTCCCTTCCCATGGGTCTCTCTTGTCCTCTCACATTGACCCCGTAGAGAAGATAATTCTCATCTGATCATAGACCCTGCGCATAACCACTGCCACTTATCAGCTCAAGGCCTCGGGCAAGGCCCTTTGCCTCACTGAGCCTTGGTTTCCTCCTCAGCTCTTGTTATTATTAAATTCAGATTTGCTAAAATACCAGACTTTGAGAATACTCATCTTGCAATATGAGCCAGGTTAGAACTGCACCATCCCCTATGGTAACCACTAGCCACACGTGGCTGTTGAATGAGCGTGTAAAATGTGGTTAGTCCAAACTGAGATAAGCTATGTGAAATAAACACTGGATCTTGAAGGCTTCGTCTGAAAAAAAAAGAAGGTGAAATACTCAATCATTTATCGATTATGTGTTACAATGAAAATATGTTTGATGTTGGGTTAAATATAAAAGTTACTTACACGTGTTTCTTTTTACATTTTAAAAACGTGGCTAGTAGAACATTTAAAATGATACATGTGGCTGGAATTCTATTTCTGTTGGGCAGTGCAGCTCTAGAATGGGCCGGTCTCCTTTGTTGATAACCCCGAGGGAAGCCAGCCCTGGGAATCTCCTGCACAGAGCCATGGGTCAGAGGCTTGAGAACCATCGGCCCAGTGAAGCGGTGTCAAAGCTGTGGACCTGAGCTCTTTGCCATTTCACATTTGTCCTTGAGGATGAATAGCCAGGGTAGGAAGTTGTATGCACGTGTGCACGCGGACATACAGAACCCCCGGTTTATCCCAGCTGCTGTCTGGGGTCACGTTAGGATATAGTCTTGCTTTTTCAGCTCCATCCGTGCATATCTCTCATCCGGTAGCTTCCAGATCCTGTAACTCAGGATGGGGCCAAGGCCGTGAAATAGATTAGGACACGCGCTCGCGCGCGCGCGCGCGCGCACACACACACACACACACACACTTTTAAATAGCTTTATTGAGATATAACTCATATACCATACAATTCACCTAATTAAAGTGTATAATTCCATTTTTTTTCGTATATTCACAAGGTTGTGCAGCCATCACTACAATCGAATTTGAAAATATTTTCATCCCCCATAAAAGAAATCCCTTGGGATGCCTGGGTGGCTCAGTCGTTTGAGGGTCTGACTTCAGCTCAGGTCATGATCTGTGGTTCACAAGTTCGAGCCCCATGTCGGGCTCTGTGCTGACAGCTCAGAGCCTGGAGCATGCTTCAGACTCCCTCTCTCTCTGCTCCTCCCCTGCTGATGCTCTGTCTCTATCTCTCTCTCAAAAAATAAACAAAAACATTTAGAAAGAAAAGAAAAGAAATCCCTTACCATTAGCAGTGACGTCCCATCCTCCTCCTCCCGCCTCACTCCCCTCATCCCCTGGCAACTACTTATTTCCTTTGTCTATAGATTTGCTATTCTGGACATTTCACAGAAATGGAATCCTGTAATATGCAGCCTTTGGTGACTGGCTTCTTCCAATTAACATACTGTTTTCAGGATTCATCGTTGTTGGAGCCTGATCTGTGCTTCAGGGAGTAATAATTCATTGTAGATTCCTTTGTATGAACCCGTCACATTTTATTTTGTCCTTCATCAGTGGATAGACTTTTGTTTTTTTCCCCCCATTTTTTTGGCTAATATAAATAACACAGCCATGAACATTCATGTACAAGTTTTTGTGTGGGTATATTTTTGATTGTCTTGGATGTATACCCAGCAGCAAAATCTCTGGGTCACATGGTAACTCTATATTTAACCTTCTGAGGAACTACCAAACTGTTTTCCTAAGCAGCGGCCCCATTTTATATTCCCACCAGCAATGTATTCCATCCTCACCAACAGTTCTTACTGTCTTTTTAAAAATTGTCATTATAGCTAGCAGGCGGCAGGAGCAGTATCTACTTACGGTTTTGATTTGCGTTTCTTTAATGACTAATGATGTCAAGCATCATCTTGTTTGTGTGACTTTTGGCCATTTGTAGATCTACGTTGGAGGAATGTCTATTCAGAACCTTGGCCCATTTTTATTTTATTTTGTTTATTTTTCACTTATTTATTTTGTGGGAGTGCGGGCATGAGTAGGGGAGGGGCAGAGAGAGAAGGAGAGAGAGTCCCAAGCAGGCTCCTTGCCGCTAGCACAGAGCCCGATGCAGGGCTTGAACTCACGAAACGTGAGGTCACAACCTGAGCCAAAACCAAGAGTCAGATGCTGAACCCACTGAGCTACCCAGGTACCCCTTGGCCCATTTTAAAATGGGATTATTTGTCTTTTTATTATTGAATTATAATAGTTCTTTATATATTCTGGGTTGTATACCCTTATTAAATACATAATTAGCAACTGTTTCCTCCCATCCTGTGAGTTGTCGTTTCACTTTCTTGGTGGTAACATTTACAGCATAAACGTTTTCAATGTTGATAGAGTCCAGTCTACCTATTTTTTTCTTTCGCCATTTGTGCTTTTGGTGTCCCGTGTATACCCGTTTCCTAGCCCAAGGTCACAAAGATTGATGCGTTCTTCTAAAAATTTTATAGTTTTAGCTCTTACATTGAGATCTATGATCCATTTTGAGTTGACTTTTGTATATGGTATAAGGACGAGGCCCAGCTCGATTCTTTTGCATATTGATGTACAGTGGTACCAGCACCATTTGTTCAAAAGACTATTATTTCCGGGCGCCTGGGTGGCTCAGTCGGTTAAGCGTCCGACTTCAGCTCAGGTCGTGATCTGTGGTTCGTGAGTTCGAGCCCCGCGTCGGGCTCTGTGCTGACGGCTCAGAGCCTGGAGCCTGCTTCCGATTCTTGTGTCTCCCTTTCTGTCTGCCCCTCCCCTGCGCGCGCTCTCTCTCTCTCTCTCAAAAATAAAGATTTTTAAAAATTTACCAGAAAAAAAGACTATTATTTCCCCCTTTAGAACGTTTTCGAGGAATGCTGTAAAGTGATCTTTAGTACACATCTCAGTGAGTACTTATATACGATGTACCCTCTATGGCCACCCTCCAGATGGAAACATAGAACACTTCCAGCCCACCAGAAGGCTCTCTCATGCCTTGTCCCATTGTTCCCCTCTAAAGGAAGCCTCTATTCTGACTTCTAGCACCGTAGATTAATTTCTCCTATTGTTCGACTTCATTCGTATGGAAGGAACTGTACAATGCATACTCTTTTGCTTCTTTCACTGAGCATTATGTCTGTGTGGTTCACCTGTGCATATAGCATGAGGCTATAGTTTGTTCTTTTCCATTGTTCTGTAGCATTCCATTGTAAGAGTATATCACAGTGCATCTATCCATTCTCCTGCTAACAGACATTTGGGTTGTTTCCAGGTTTGGGCTATTATGATGAAAGCTGATGTGAACGTTCTTACATTTGTATTTCTGTGAACCCCTCTGCACTCTTTTCTGGGGGTATATATCTAGGAGCGGAATCGCCCAGTCATTGGGAAGGCATATGTTTACCTTTAGTGCATACTGCCAAGCAGTTTTCTAACAGTGCTTGCATTGACTTGTACTCACATTGGCAATATGTGAGCATTTTCATTGCTCTTTATCCTAGCCAGTGGGTCATCAGTCTTTTTCATTTCGGCCACTCTAATAGGTGTGCAGTGGGACCTCACTGTGGTTTTAATTTGCATTTCCCTGATGACTAACGATCTTGATACCTTTTCGTTGGCTTATTGGCTGTTGGAAGTCTCTAAGTCATTGCTTCATTCTTAAATTGAGTTGTGTGTATTTCCTGATTCATTGGTAGAGGCTCTTTACATATTATGGATATGTCTTTTATTAGAGAAAAAAATATGTCGCATATACATATAGCAAACGTTTCTTCAAGTCTATGGCTTGCCTGTTTTTTTAACGTTTATTTATTTATTTTGAGAGAGAGTGTGTACGCTCATGCGCGTGCAGAAAAAGAGGGAGAGAGGAATGCCTGGGTGGCTCAGTCGGGTAAGCTCAGGTCATGATCTCGCGGTTCACAAGTTCAAGCCGTGCGCCGGGCTCTGTGCTGACAGCTTGGAGCCTGGAGCCTGCTTTGGATTCTGTGTCTCCATCTCTCTCTCTCTGCCCCTTGCCCACTTGCACTCTGTCTCTGTCTCTCTCTCAAAAATAAATAAACATTAAAAAACAAAAGAAAAAGAGAGGGAAAGAGAGAGAATCCCAAGCAGTCTCCACACTGTCAGTGCAAAGCCTGACTTGGGGCTTGAACTCACAAACTGTGAGATCATGACCTGAGCCGAAATCAAGAGTTGGATGCTTAACTGATTGAGCCACCCAGGTGCCCCTATGGCTTGTGTTTTAAATCTCTTAATGGTATTTTTCGTGGAGCAGAAATTCTTGGTTTTAATGCTCTTCAATTTATTGGCCTCTCTGTTTGTGGTTTACGTATTTTGTGTCTAGTTTTAAGATCTCTACCCAAAGCTGTGAAGACCCCTGTATTTTCATCTAGAAGCTTTGTTGTTTTACCTTTTGCAATTAGATTTATGATCCACTTGGGACTGAGTTTTGTGTATGGTGTGAGGTAAGAGTCAAAAGTCACGTTTTGTCCATACAGATATCGGACCGACTAGCACCACTGACTGAATGTGACTGTATAAGCCATGTAGCTGTATAAGTGAGGTCACAGTCTCCATTTTTTACTATCCTGAAGAGTCTTCAGGGCCCAGAATGTCAGAGGACTCTGAAGGTTTTGAGCCGACAACTGTCAACACCCTGAAGGGTAAAGAAGAACGACTCCACAGCCCCCGGCTTGAGCTGGAAGCAGGGGGCTACCCCTAGGGTCTGGGGCTGCGCGCCCTAGCAGGATGCCACAGAGTGGCGTTGACCAAGCTGAGTTCACTCCCGTCCAAGACCTGACTCGTGTTGTGTCTCAGCTCCGACATCCTGTCTTGCCAGGGTCCCAGAGCTGATGGGACAGGGCAGCTTAACTTGTCACCCAAGCTCCTCGGCTCACCGGGCGTTGCTCCTCTGGCCTCCGGCAGCTTCTGCCACCGCAGGCTCCTTTCAGCCCCAGGCGTTTCCATTTGCCATTCCATCTGCCCGGACCCTTTCCCAGCTCGCCCCTTTTCCTCACCCTTGTCTCCGCCTTCCCCCAGCACCCTGTCCCAAAAGCACCGTCCCCAGTGACTCCCTTTCCCATTTGCCTGCTTCACTTGATTTCCTGCCTCTGGACTCGAATATCGGCTCCGTGATACGGAAGAGCATGTCTGTTCCCTTCTGTAAGGTCAGCTCTGCACACCGTACCTGGGTGAGTGCAGGCGTAATTAACGGCTCTCGAACTCTCAGAGACTCTCGAGATGCCAGCTTGGGAGTTTACGCTGAGAAGTAGGCCGCCAAGTGCATGGGCTGGGCTGGTGGGTCTGACCAGGGCGGGCTCCGCCTCCCCGCAGGCCTCAGGGGACTCAGGTGGCTGAGAGCCCACAGGACCCACTCATCCCTCCCCTAAGTAGATAGTCGCTGGGCACTCCCGTGCAGCCCACCTGGTGGACCCCCGGCTCCACCCCGCGTGTCACCCCTGTGAGTCTCATTTTCCTGTGCTTCTGTCACTTAGTCACTGCCATTTATTTGACACTTTGGTGGCGTGGGGTGGGGGTGGGGGGGTGAGTAGAGGGTTCTGACTGTCAAGTCGTATAACCATGAGAGCCATTCAGTCTTTCTTTAAAAAAGAAACAAAAACCATTATTTTAAATTCATTCACCACAGAGGCCCTGCTCTGGGCCAAGCACCATACTTGGTACGGTGATGGAACAGGACGGACAAGGGCCCTGCTCCTTGGGGACAGACACTGGATCAGGCAAGTCATTACCCACATCATAATTACACTGGTGACAAGTGCCAGGAAGGAAAGGGGCCGGGAGTGGGGGAGCTAAGGGGACTTCTATTTGTGGACTCCGGGGGGCTGTGAACGGATTTCTCAGTTGCACTCCAGAGGACAGTCTGGATTCTAAGACTTCACCCAGTGAAAGTGGCATTCCTCTGTCTCGGGCCCCTCGTGGCAGGTGCTGCCATGGCTTTGACCCGTGGTCTGTGGCGGTTTCCTCCACCGTTAGAGCGGCAGGGAACTGGCCAGATGTGGGGGCTTGAATGAGCAGAAGGTAGGAAGGTAGGTGGTAGGAAGGGGGAGGGGGAACAGTGGGGTGCTCCCCCCACACTCCGCTTGGTGACCGGGGGCCCTGGCTGGGGCACAGCTACAGAGCTCCGTCCAGGCCTGTGTGCAGTAGCTCCAAGGACCCAGTGTTCCCACTGGTTTTGTCTGTTGTCTAAGAGAACAAAAGATGTTTCCTGGAGTATCATTTCCTGGGGGCTGACCTGTGGCCGCTGGACCGAGTCTGAACACTTCCCGATCGTCTCCCTCACCTCCTTGGAGAGAGGAGCCCTCACCAGTGAACTTCTATCACCTCACAATTCACATTTGTCTCCTTCCTTCCAGTCCCCTTGCCCCAGCCTTGTTATTTTATGCCAAAGACGTTTGATACTCAAGAATTATTCCCTCACCTGTGATAACTCTGTGCCAGGCAGAAAGAAGAGTGGCCATTGCATACAGCTTGGTAGGTGCTGGGTGGGGTGGGCAAAGAATGCCGTGGGAGCCCCGAGGAGTCCCTGACCCAGCTAGGCAGCGGGAGGAGTGTAGGCTGGGAAATAGTCAGGAAAGCTTCCCAGAGGAGGTGATGGACGGCCCCTGAGCTGAGTCTTAAGGAATAGTGAGCTGGGAGGCCGCAGGACTTCCCAGGTGTGTGTGCCAGGCTCTGTGGGGCTCCTGCCCATTTTCCTCGGGGAGCTCCCCTGGGTCTCTATGGCCCAGGCAGGCTTTGTTCAGAATCTTGTGTTGCAAATGCTTCCCAAGTAGCCACCCTGATTGACACATTGTCCTGTCACTGACTGAAGGAAGCACCTGCTAATTCCGAGGGTTTTCAGAGGGAGCCCTGGAGCCCAGCCCTGAGGCCCCGATACTCCCGACTCAGAGTTCTCCACTCTTGGCTTAAGGTGCCAGAAAGCATCTGAATGGATTAAACTGTGCAAACCAATCCCTCTAGGGCAGCCCAAGCCTTACTCCCCTTCCGCGTCTACGGGAGCAGAGAGGGCAGTCTCATTTAGGGGGTGGAAATAGCAACTTCAGGGTGAGGCTGGTGACACTTAACAAAATAGCTGGGCTGGACCCACCTCTCGTGTGAGTCACTTCCTCTGTGTAGACAGCCACTTAGGGCAGTCCAGCCAGCTTTCTTCTTGACTCTGCTCATCCATGCTTAGGCACAGAAAGGCAGGGAGTGCTTGAAATGGGGGAGGGGGGAAGCTAAAATCCCTTCCCACAATTCTGTGACCCCAGACCCACCCCACTTCTCCCACTGGTGAGCAGCTTCAGTCTCAGCAACAGAAGGGGTCCTGGGTCCTGCTCACCCATGCCTCCCTCATCTCAAACCCTATAAGCAGGGCTGACAAACTGTGCTGGGATGATGGGATGTCCACCTGCGACAAAATAAAGGTAGACCCCTTCCTCACACCATACACAAGAATTAACTCAAAATCAGTTGGAGACTTAGGGGAGCCTGGGTGGGGTGGCTCAGTCGGTGAAGCCTCCGACTTCGGTTCAGATCATGGTTCGTGAATTCGAGCCCCACGTCGGGCTCTGTGCTGACGGCTTAGAGCCCGGAGCCTGCTTCCGATTCTGTGTCTCCCTCTCTCTCTCTGCCCCCCCCCCCCCCGCTGTCTCTCTCAAAAATAAATAAACATTAAAAAATTTTTTTTAATAGGCAAAGAATTCGAATAGACATTTCTCCAAAGAAGATCTACTGGTGTCCACTGAGCACGTGAAAAGATGCTCGGTGTCATTGTCCTTAGACACTGGGGAAATTGCAAACCCAAACCACAAGACGGTACTTCACACATGTGAGGATGGCTATAATCAAACAGATAATAAAAACGTTGGAAAGGATGTGGAGAAATTGGAATCCCCATATGTGGTGGGAATGTAAAATGGTGTAGTCACTTAGGGAAAGAGTTTGGAAATTCCTCAGAAAGTTAGACATAGTTACCGAATGGCCCATCAGTTGCACTCATAGACATGTACCCAACGGAACGGAAAACATAGGTCCACACAGAAATGGTTACGTGGAGACAGAGACAAACCAAACAGGGCCTTTTGGTGAGGCAGGCCTTCTCCTGAGGACGCCCAGGGACTGGAGAAGAGGGGAGGGCCATGGTCAAGTTGGTCAGCTCGGTGAGGCCGAGGCCCGGAACCGAGACGTGGAGGCGCGCGTCCGGCAGCTGCAGGAGCGGATGGAGCTGCTGCAGGCCGGGGGAGACGCAGCTGTCACGGGGGTCCCCAGTCCCCGGGCCACGGATGCACCTTCCCATATGGCCCCCCGGCCGTGGCTCTGGGCCAAGGCCCGCTGGTGGGGCCAGGCCCCATGCACCGCCGCCACCTGCTGCTCCCTGCCAGCCTGACCTATCGGAGGCGCGTTCCCTGCTCCTGTTCGCCGTTGCTCTGGCTGCTGCCGCCGCCTTGGGCTGCACAGGGTTGGTGGCCTGCGCCCACCATCTCGCCCCGGTCTGGCGCCACCCGGGAGCCGCCTTCGCCCCCTGAACCCTAGGACCCCAAGCTGGAGGGTTGGGTGACCTGGGCACGGCGCAGAAGCCATTCCTACCGCCTCCCCGTTCACACCGCCTCCCAGCGTGGGTCTCCGCCCGAGCTCCAGCCCTGCGATCCGGGCCCGCCCCCTGGCGGCCGGGGAGGGAGGAGCAGGGGGCTCCAGGGAGGCTTGCAACCAGGAATGCTGCAGTTGCTGCTGGGGAGAATGGCAGACCAACCACCTACTAACTCCGGCCTGGCTGAGGCCCCGCCGTGGATGGGCAAACTGCGATCTAGAGGAGACAGCAGGGCCAGGGCTCCGCCATCAGTTTTTCACCCTCCACACGCCCCCCGCCTATCGGCTCGCAGACCACAAATCCCTGTGCATGAGGCCCTACTATCCCGGGAATGTTCTCTTCCCGCGGCGAACGTCTAGTGCGTCTAGTGCGAGCCCCGCCCGCCTTCTCGAGAACCTTTTGCTTTCGCCAGCCCCGCTTTTTCGGGGACTCGCGCGCCCTCCTCACGTATGTAGCTCTGGGGGCCACAGCAGGCTCCGCCCGCCTCGGCAGTTTGGGTATTTATTGACCTGTCCTCCGACCCGCCAAGTTTCAGGACCCCAGCACCTTAATCCACGTTTTGGATGCACTGAGACCCCGACATTCCTCAGTATATATTGTCTCTCCACACCTAGGACCCCACCCCCGATCCTCGCGAATAAAAGGCCCTCCAGTCTGCCCAACAAAAAAAAAGAAAAAAAAAGAAATGGTTACGTGAATGTTCGTGGCAGCATTATTCATAATTGCCCCAAAGCAGAGACAACCCAGATGCCCATCAGCTGATGAACGGACAGACCAAATGTGCTACATCCATACCTTGGAATACTAGTTAGTAATAAAGAAATACCGATGCCTGCCACAACATGGATGGACCTAGAAAACCTGATGTTCAGAGAGAAGGCAGACACAAAGACCACATTTATAAGATTCCTTTTATATTGGGGCACCTTGGTGGCTCAGTTGAGCGTTCAACTCTTGATTTTGGCTCCGGTCGTGATCCCAGGTTCGTGAGACTGAGCCCCACGTCAGGCTCCACACTGAGTGTAGAGCCTGCTTAGGATTCTGTCTCTCTCTTTCTCTGCCTGTCTGTCCCCCTCCCCTGCTCATGCTGTCTCCCCCCCATACACCCCAAAATAAATATACATACAAATGAATAAAAAGACAAACCATAAATGAAGATTCTGTTTATGTAAACAGAATGGACAGATCTCTAGAAACAGAAAGTAGATTAGTGGTG
This sequence comes from Puma concolor, assembly GCF_028749965.1. Classification (NCBI taxonomy): domain Eukaryota; kingdom Metazoa; phylum Chordata; class Mammalia; order Carnivora; family Felidae; genus Puma; species Puma concolor. The sequence goes on along the minus strand of NW_028240157.1, from coordinate 18,874 downwards.
GCCTAGAACTGGAGCGGTTGAGGGGAAATGGGAACTGACCGCTCCCGAGCACGGGGTTTCTTTCTGGAGGAATGAAAATGTTCTGAACTTCGTGGTGCTGGTTGCACAACTCCGTGAATACACTGAAACTATTCAGTCGTGCGCTCTAAATGGTTCCTTTGATGATCTGTGAATTGTGTCTCCATCAAGATGTCTGTAAAACAAAACAAACACACAAAAACCTTCAATCACCACCTGTGTCTTCCCTCCCTTCCCACTAGAAGAGCAGGAGCTGGATTTCAGAGGATGACTTCTACCGGCCTCCCCAGGAGCCGCCCGCAGAGAGCCCTTCAGAACACTCCGTGGCTTCTTCCGGAGGGACTCCGGAGTCCAGGCCTGGGCTCCTCCAGCATTTTTCTCAAGGGCCAAGGAAAAGCCACTCCACGGGGGCCTTAGACCAAGCCTGCGTGCCTTCCCCAGGAGGCCGGCCAAGCAGGGCAGCGGCGGCCCAGGAGCACCAGAACTTCAGGGTGGTGCACCGCAGGCAGATGGGTAGGTGACCGCAGGGTTCCAGTGACCTTGCCGCGGGGACAGTGCCTTTCGGAGAGCAGTGCCAGAGCCCTCTTTTCCATTACCGGTTGGGTAGTGTATTCTCACGAGCAAAGCCTCTTCCCAAAATGTAATCAGGAACACCCTTGCTGAGTAATTCAGGGAAGCATTTCAGGAAAAGTGCTATATTTTCTCATGAGAGCTCCACAGTATCATGCCCCCAAACCTGTTTCATATATTGAAATACTGAAACTTCCCCCCCGAGGTCGTGTGACTATGCACGACTCTGGGTTCTGCCTGTAGCTCAGAGCAAACCCTGCCTCCGGAAGGCGTTTCAGTGCCCCTTCCCGAGACCTCTGTCTTCGATGGTTTGTTTAACAGCTCTGGTGGGGTTGTATCAGCTCTGCCATCTGTTAGCCGTCCTCTGTGCGCTGTTTACAATGAGGCCAGCTCGAGTTCCGCACCCTGTGCAATTCTAAAAAGCGTTCAGTAACCATAAGCGAATTTCTCCACAACCCCCACAAACAGAAAAGTCTGCCCTGGAGCCGGTCTCTTTCTCACTTCATTTTCTGTTTGCCGTGACCCAGCAGACGATTCCGGCCAGGTTCCTAGCTCAGGAGAGCCCTGGTCTCCACACTGGCTTCTTTTAGGTTTTTCTTGTAGTCCGTGTAACCATGCCAGAGAAAGTGTGCCTCATGCCTAGGCCGTCAGGTTCCCTGAAGGGTAGGAAGACCCTATACAATTATCTGAAATCTCCAAGGCTAGTTCAGGCTGCGGAAGAGAGAACTGTGCGTCCTTTGGACCCCCCAGTTGCTGGCAGAGCCCTAGGAACCAGGGAGCATAGAGGGGTGTGTGGTGTCCAGGCACACGGTCATTCAGCGGGTATTTATTAAGTATCTGTGCTGTGCCAGGCTGTTCTGGGTGCTGGGGACACAGCAGGAAGCAAAGCAACGTCCCTGTCTTCACAGACTTCCTATATCCTAGTGCAAGAGGCAGGGAAGAAGAGAATTAACAAGTAAATGTATAGTATGGACTGGTGATAATAATTGCTATGGAGAACTTGGGGAGTGCCACGGCAGGGGAGCATACTATTTCATATGGGTGGCCAAGGAAGCCCTCACAAGATAAGGTGACATTTGAGGAGATGTGCAGGGAGAGAGGCAGGAAGGCACGGGCCGACCTGTGTGGCTCCAGCAGGGGAACAGATGCAAAGATCCTGCCATGGGCACGTGCCCAGGAAACCAAGGAGATGGGAAGGGGGTGGTTAGAGATGAGGGCGGAGTGACGGAGGGCCTCGCGGGCCACAGAAGGGACGTTAGCTTTCCCTCCGAGGGAGATGGCAGTCATTGCAGGGTTTGGGGCAAAGGGACGTGATCTGACTTCCTTTAAATGGGGAGTCATCCTGGCTCGTATGTTGAAGGACCTCAGGGGAGAGAGACCAGTCAGGAGGCTCTCGCCACAAGCCAGGCCAGGGGTGAAAGCCGTCGGAGCCCGAGTGGTAGCGGTCGAGGTGGTGAGAAGCAGAGGGTTCTGGATGTGCCAGCAGGATTCGCTGATGGGCTGCGTGTGCCGGAGGTTTGGCTCCGCAGAAGCACAGAGTTGGGTGTTTGTGCGCAGCGAGCAAGTTCCCTGGCAGGTACTGGTTCCCTTTGGGATTTTGGCTGGGGGATGGGCGGGGGAGATGGCGCTGGCGAGCGCCTTTGTTCCCCACCAAACTCAGCTCTGTCGTCTGGGGGCTCAGCAGCTCTCCCTCCCTTTGTCCTCCAGCCTTCCTGCTTTCCGAGCAGAGCTGTTAACTTATGACCTCCCAGACGCTAAGTCGCGCTTGCTGTGGGAACACAGTCCGTCAGGCCCCTCCGCTTTTGCCAGCCACACTCGGGAGCTCTGCTTGGCCAGGGAGCCGCCCCTCCGCCCCTCCGCCCCGGCTCCCTCCCGCCAGTCCGTGGAGCGCGCACCGCCTCGCAGTCCTTCCTACCCTCTTCCGTGGGTGGGCCTCTCGTCTGCGCTTGGCTCCGGAGACTCGGTTCTGCTAATCCTCTGGCGGTTCTGGGTTATTTAGGCAGGTGTAGGTGGAATCTAAGTGATCAGCAGGACGCACGGTGAGCCCAGCGTCCTCCTACGCCGCCATCTTCCCTCTCCCTCTCTGAGTCATTTCAATCAAGAGACTTTGAATTTGTAAGGAAGTCTATGAGACAACCACACACTTTCCAAAACAGTGTTTTCTCTCTCGTATCTTGTTATCTGTGTGAACCATTATGGGTCCCTGAAGAAAAAAAAAAATCCAGAAATGAATGTAATTCTGAGCCTGATGTAAGACTGCAGGTGTCTTCCATAATGTGTGTTTCAAACTTTTATGTTCATCCACACAGCTTCTTCTCATTTGTTGACTTCATAATGAGATAGGTAATAATTTGTAACTTTGAGAGTGAATTTTTCCTGATAAATACTTCTGTCAAGGTTTGGTTATAGGTGACAGGAACCAATCTAAGCTAGTTTAAACAGAGAGAAAGATATTGAGCGACTTAAAAATTATCGGAAGGACTGAAGGGACCAACTGTGGGAAGAGTGACCAAGAAAGACTTCCAGGCCCTAGAGTTTCCTCCTCCCCCGGGGACTGCAAACTACTTTACTTGCTTCGCTTGGGAAGCCCGGGGAGGCAGGAATCCGGTGGCTATAGGTCCCTGTGTCTTTGCTTTGATCCTCCCAGAAAAGGAGGGGAGCTTACCCCTGTCTGTCTTCCGGTCAACTCAGTTCTGAACTCAGTCTCACATTAGTGGTAACTCTGGTCAGGCGCGAGGAAATTTGGCCCCGTGGTTTTTAACCTCCGGGGCAGGAAGGAGATCTTACAGGAGGCTGGGATTGATACTAAACCAATTACAGGATCTGCTACCGTGTTTCTTTCCACCTATTTAATCTGTCGGTTTATTCCATATGCGATTTTATTTGAAAAGAGAACCTTGCCCTGTTAGAAAAAGTTTGGAAACTACCGGAAACTCCAAAATTTAGATCGCAATAGCACCAAACGCTGCAGATCCTCTGGTGACAAGCGAATGGCGGTGCCAGATTGGAAACCCCCGATCCACCTGTGATCCTGGCTCCACCTGTGCCCCAGAACCACAGCCGGTTTGTTTAGAGACCTCAAGTGTGTCGGCCCAGGCTCTTAGTAGAGGTGAAGAGTTTATTATCATTTATCTCAGATAAAAAATGCTATACTTACTTTTAAATTCTAGATACTCAATACTGTAGCTTTTTTGGTTAATTTTCTATAGTGTTAATAGAAAGAGGTCATAATATTGGTCTTCAACGCATTTTGATTATTTTATTTTATTATTTTTTAAATGTTTTTATTTATTTCTGAGACAGAGAGAGACAGAGCATGAGCGGGGGAGGGGCAGAGAGCGAGGGAGATACAGAATCCGAAGCAGGCTCCGGGCTCCGAGCTGTCGGCACAGAGCCCGACGCGGGGCTCGAACCCATAGACCACGAGATCATGACCTGAGCCAAAGTCGGACGCTCAACCGACTGAGCCACCCAGGAGCCCCAAGAAGTCATATTCTTAAATTAAAATGCGCCCAACTTCGGCTCAGGTCATGATCTCGCGGTCCGTGAGTTCGAGCCCCGCGTCTGGCTCTGTGCCGACAGCTCGGAGCCCGGAGCCTGCTTCGGATTCTGTATCTCCCTCGCTCTCTGCCCCTCCCCCGCTCATGCTCTGTCTCTCTCTGTCTCAGAAATAAATAAAAACATTAAAAAAAAGTTTAAAAAAGAATATGACTTCTTATATCTGTTTAGTGGCTATTTTCTCAAATTGTTGAAAATACCATTCTAAAAATATTTCTTCTTGGGCTGTACTTATTCTACCAATCGCTACTTGGTACGATTCTGGAATTATTCCATTACCAGCTCTTTCACCAATGTCCACAAAAGCACAGTCACAATGTTTTTTAATTCAACAGGCTCTTCCACAAATAAAGGTTTAATTCACTTTTATAATTGATTATAATTAAGGGATGTTACAGAGTAATGACTTCCATGCTGATTCTTTAGTCTTCCTTGTGTAAGTGCAGCATTAAGATTGACCTGGACTTACATGTGCAGAAGCATCTGTAATTTTGTTTATCTGATCTCCTCTTGCTCCTGGATTCCATTTCCTACTAGTAGTAGAAAACATATAATCTTAGCAATTGAAGGTCTCAGTTCTACTTTAAAACCTTTTTTTTTTTTTTTCCACTAGCTTGGTGTTTCTTGGAAAGTTGGTGTTTTGCATACTTAGTCTTAGGTAAATACCCAGGACTAGGATTTCAGAAGCTGCCAACCTGTTTTCCAAGGTGTGCATGTAAGAGTCCAGTCTTGGGCAGCTTCTAACAAACTCCTTTCTTGCATCAGAGAACTGGGCACGTAGGGGAATTTAGAGAATGTTGTGGTAGCGATGGTGAGTAGGCTTTGACCTTCCCACACTGTCCTCCGGATTCTGTTGAACCCACTGGTCAGACATCTAAGGGCTGCCGTGTCTCAGAGCCTGTTAATTCACAAAGGGTGGGGACAGAGGCTCTCACCTGTCTCCTAGGCCTCCATTCGGGCTCTGGCTCATGCTACCAGCCCTGCATGTTGCCTGAAACCCTCACTGAATCTGATAGCCTATTGCCAGAGCGACTTTATGCTTCCCTGTGAAATTCCTTTGGTTTTGCTTGTCTTCTGCCCTGTGTGTTCTTCCGTGTGGACGTCAGAGCCCTACGGAATGACTGGAGGCAGCTTCGAGGGAAAGGAATGAAACTGGTCAGGTCGTGAGGTTCTTAGCAAATACGGAGGGACGACTTCCAGGTTGGTGATAGAGGGACTGACAGAGGGGATGGTGGGACACAACCCTCCCTTCTCCCCAGGGCCCCGGCTGGCCCCGAAGTGGGGGGGTCAAGAGGACATTCTGGTCAGGATGGCGTCTTGAGGGAAAACAAGCCAACTGTGGAGCAAAGAACGGCTTCACCCTGAGCTAAAGCCTCGACATCACTTTCTGCTTAATCGGCTTATTAGGTGTATTTTATGTACGGTAAATCTGACCGATTGTAAGTATATAGCTCATTGAGTTTTCACGTGACCACCACCACGTCAACATTTCTGCCGTCGTAGAATGTCTCCGTGTCCCCCTGTGCAGCCAGTCTCCCCTCTGTCCCCCGCCGCTAGTCCCCGGCAGCCCCCGATCTGCCTTTCGTCCTGCTTCCACGGTTTCCGGTAGATGCATCATCCGGTGTGTCGTGTTCGTGTGTGCTTTCCCTCACTTAGCGTAACGCGTCTCTGGGTCACCGGTGTGCTGCTTTGTTCATTTCTGTTGCTCAGAGATGTTTTGTTACTTGGGTAGATCACACTTTGAGCAGCTCACAAGCGTCCAGTTGCTTCCCATGTTTCCCGTTTCCTTTATGTTCTAATGGGTGTGGATGGTGTCTTATGGTAGCTGCAGTTTGCATTTCTTTCCCAAATATCTGAAGACATTGGCCATTTTTGAATTGAATTTGTTTGACGTTTCTAGGTCTTTTTTTGTGAAGCATCTGTTCAGATGTTTTGCTGATTTTGATTTATATTTATTTCGATTTATATTATTTTATAAATATATGTTTATATATGTTTATTTTATTTATTTATATTGATTATTTGTTTACTTATTTTGAGAGAGAGAGAGAGAATGAATGCATGGGGCAGGGACAGAGAGAGGAAGAGAGAGAACCCCAAGTAGGCTCCGTGCTGTCCGCACAGAGTCTGACACAGGACCCGATCTCGCGAACCGGGACGTCGTGAGCTGAGCCGAAATCAACAGTTAGACACCTAATTGACTGAGCCACCCAGGTGTCCCAATATTTTGCCCATTTTTAAGTTGGGGATATTCATTATCTTAATATTGAGTTGTAAGATCGCTTTATATATTTTGGGTATAAGTTTTTTGTTAGATATGTAATCCTCTGTGTCTCTCACTTTGTGGTCTTTTTGTTTCCTCGACAGTCTTTTTGAAGAGCCAATATATTTAATTTTGATAAAGTCTGTCTTGTCATTTTTTCCTTTATAGTTTTTTATTCTAATCCAAGAAATATGCTTAACTCAAGATTTTCTCTTATGTTATATAGTTTTCACTCTTGTATATAGGTCAGTGATTCATTTCAAGTAAACTTGTATATGTGATGTAAGGTAAGGGTCAAATTTTTGTTTTTGTTATTTTCCACATGAATATTTCTTCCAGAAGCATTTGTTAAAAAGATGATTTTTCTGCAGTGAATCACTTTGGTAACTCTGTTGAAAAATCACATGTCTGGATACGTCTATTTCTGGATTCTGTTGGGGCTCACTGAACTGCATGTCCGTCATTATGTTAGTGCCATTGCACTATTTTCTTTTTGTTTCAGCTTTGCTGAGGTATAAGTGAGAAATAAAATCATACATAAATTATGGAACATTAATATCACTCATCATCAGGGACATATGAATAGAAACTACAATGAGATGTGACCTCACACCTGTCAGCACCGCTGTTACCAAGTAGACAAGAGATAAATGCTGCTGAGGATGTGGAGAAAAGTACCACCCAGCTTTGGTTGATAATCACTGCAGAGACTCTTGGGATGTCGTGGGGCTTCTCCAACTTCTTTAGTTTTCTGAATTGACTTGGCTTTTCTTGGCCATTGGCATTATCCTGACAGTGTGTGTCTCTATTTGGTCCTTGATTTTTTTTTTCATCTTGCGTTTCACGACCTTACTAACTTCACTGATTCATCCTAGTGGGTTTTTGGGAAGATTCCTTAGGACTTTCTAGCTGAGGGTTCGTGTCCTCTGTGAACAAAGAGTGTTACTTTTTGCTTTCCAATCCCTTGTACACCACATATATGATATTTACATGTAATATACATTTTATGCAACTTACAAGTTTATATGTGTATGCCTACCTGTCCAGATACACACACACACACACACACACACACACACACACACACACACACACACACTTTTGTGTCTTATTTTGCCAGCTAGAACCTCCAGGATAATGTTGCACAGAGACAGTGAGAGGGAAGGATTTAAATCTTTCACCATCAGGTACGGCGGCACCTGTAGGTTTCTCACAGGAGCCCTTTGTAAGGGTAACAAGATGCCATTAAATTCCTCGTTGCTGTGAGTGTTTATTCCGAATGAGCGTGGAAGTTCTTTTCAAATGTTTTATCTCTGGGATGACCGTGTTGAACTGCCTGGTGTGACCAGTGTCTAAAAGCTTTTGTTTCATGTATTTTTGTCTGGTTTTCTACTTGTTTATGACTGGAAGTTTCTGTAGCAGTTAATCCTGCGTGAACAGAAGTGGCCTATTATTTTCCTACTGTAGGCAATGTTACCCATAACAAGCCTCAGACAAAGGGAAAGTAAGCACTCAATGATTCATTGCTATAAACTGCTGCCTTTGAAACTAAAAAGTCTTTTAATACAGAATTACCTAAAAGTTGTAATTTCTTAACGGATACCAGAAACGTTGAAGAAGTAAGATTGTGGTAACAAGAAAGAGCCAGTGTGCTAAAAATTGTGGACAGTTAAGTTCTTTTCAGTTTTAGTTTTTTCAGTTCTAGTATTTTTTGTTATTATCTCGGGAGCACTGAGCAGTTGCCTGGTTTCTCTTATTCCTTTGGATGGTAAAGAAAACATAGCGTCCGATATGAATGAACATTTTCCTAGAGAAAAGCAGTTCCCTGATGTAAGTGAACTTCACACCGGCCGCCCTCACCTGCATATGGCCTGCTGCCCTCTTCCCACCGAGACCACCTTGCGCCCCGGCCTGGCCGGACCAGCTCCCTGAGTGGGTCTCCTGGGCTGCCCCGCCCAGCCGGTCTCAGGCAGAAAGAGAACTCCTCACGATCCTCACCTTTCTCCAGATGCTGAGGATTTTTTTTGATAAAAACAAATTTTAATACAATGAGACTTTTAAAAGTCTTGCTGTTTTCATCGCACTTAGGAACTCAAAAAGAAAGGCAGAATTCTCAACTCCCTCCGTCTCCCGCACACTCAATGTTCTGCAGAGTGAGTGCAGTGAGCGTGCGACAACTCTGTGGACACATAATCCGGTCCTTACTCTATGTTTCCTTGGAGCGGCTTTAGAGAATTCCAAAGAGGGGAGACTTCAGTTAGTAGTAATCAGGCCACAGCAGACCCACGAGTGACTTAGACACATTTGTAAAGTGAAGTCAGAGGTTTGCTGACAACTAGAAACTCGGGCAGCACACTTCCAGCCTGTTCTTAGTTTTCCTCATTGCGATTGCAATTTGAAAAAAGATCGAGTCAGTAAAATTGAAGCCTTTTTCGGAATTCTTAGTGTTTATCATCTATTTAAGTGCCAGGATCTTCTACTATTTTCGGTTTTCAGTTGAGATCTCTGCTGACATGGTAGCGTGTGATGAGCCAGACTTCATGGAATCACATATAGTCTGGAGAATCTTGGGAATCTGGAGGTGACTGACCAGTGCGTCCTGGGACGGTTCTCCCATTCTCAGAAAACTCCCAGACCGTATAGATGCTATAGACTTTGCCATTGTGATAAGTAAGACGGGTAAGCTTTGGATTTCTCATGTCTCCTCATCCCTGATATTGAAGCAACATGATAAAGATATTTCCTAAAATGCACAGACATTGTAAGAGTTTTAGGAAAGCTCAATAATTTTTTATTTATAATTTTTTAAAAATTTTTTCGCAGGTTCTTTTTTTCTCTTTTCTTTTCTTTTTTTTTTTTTTCTGTAGCACTCTGCTTTGTCAGCAGGAGAGGAGTGCATAAAAACAGTGAAGGATGTGGTGGGCCTGTTGCTTTTGAGAGGGCCTCATGGGCGAAATCCAAATTGAGCTAATTCTTGAAAGAAGGGGGAATCAACTTTGGCAAGAAACTGGAGGGACACTCATGTCTCAGGGGCTTTGCTCGGGCTGATCCCTCTGCCTAGAATGCTTTTCCCTCAGGTAGCTGCTTTTACAACTCCCCGCCCGCCCTGGGCCCACACTGACCACCTTAGTGCTGCCCTTAGTGCTGCTCCCGCCCTTTTCCCATCGCTCTCTGATGCTTCCTAATCTGCTTTGCTTTGTTCCCACTTTGAGGCAGGACCACTTGGAACTCGCCGTATAATTTAGTTTTTTATCATGTTTATGGACTCCCTCCGGCCTTTAGAATTAAGCTTCATGAGGACAGGGATTGCCGTCTTTTTCCTTTGTTCTGAGGTGTGTTGTAGGCACCTACAAGAGTCCCAGGCACGTAATGGGGATACTCAATAATTGTGGTTTCAAGGTATGAAGATTTTGAGTTAAGAGTTAGCAAATCCTGCTTGGGGCTCTGGAAAGACCAGTCTTACTGGGGTGGGAAGGGAGTCCTGTGTGTTGTGTATTCCAGTGGGAAAAAGAGAGCAGAACCAAATTGTGAGGACTTCAATCCTAAGCAAAGGAATTTATATTTTGGTAGGAATGGAAGAGCTTTCTGAAGCCTTTATTTTAAGTAGCAGTGTATTAATTGAGTGGTATAAACGTAATATCCTAGGAACGTCTCATTACATTTCCTTCATGCTTTTTTGAAGTGTTTTTAGTTTTAGCTTATAAAACTGGCTAAAGAAATAGGGAAATTAACTCACATGCGTGGGAGCCCCTAGGCTGAGCAGGCTTCATGGTTGGCTGGTTTCCATTTGCCTCCCCCATGACTTGGAGCCGGCTCCCGCCACCCACTGGGGTGGGTCATTGTGCAGGTGGATGTCTCGAAGCCGTGAGATGTAAGGCCTTCCCTTCAGACCGCGCCAACTGAGACATTTATTCAGCGTCTGGCAGCATTAGGTGCTTGATAAATGCGTGGGGATGGAATCATTCAGAGTGCTTTGTTGTAAGAAGACAGCTGATTTTAGACAGTTAGCGCCACAGCTATTGCGGAATGCCAGAAGCGCCCGGAGGAGGCTGAAGGAAGCCGTGCCAGCTCCTGAGCCACGAGGGGCTTCGGGGTGCCGACCTGCCTCCCCCCACCCCCACTGTGGTCGAACATCAAGAAAACATAACCCCTAATAGCCTACTGTTGACCAGAAGAAGCCTTACTAATCCTGTAAACAGTAGATTAACATGTATTTTGTAAGTTAATGGATGTACGGTGGTCTTACTACAGGGTAAACTAGAGAACAGAAAATATTATACAATCATAAGCGAAAATACATTTACAGAACTACACTGTATTTATTAAAAAAAACACCCATGTTATCAGTGGACCTGTTCAGTTCGAACCCATGTTCAGTGATCAACTGTATATTGAAAAGATGGCTGGCCATATTAATTTTCCATAATAGGAAGACAGATATGCTCCATCTAGGAATATTAGAATGCCTGCAAAGCCCAGAAGGCAAAGTGATAGACGCACAGGGAAGTCCTTCCAGAGAACACCAATTTCTGTCACTTCTGGTCATTGTGTCTCTTCTTCGGATGCATAATACCAATTTGTGACATCTTGGACTTCTGTCTTCTCCGGTAGAGTGAGCGCTGAAAGTAGAGAACTTACCCAAGGAAGATTTAGTAAAAGTGTATGTTATACTTCAAGGAAATGATCGATCAATTTAAAAAGTAGGAATTGTTCAAAGTGCCTTCTCTGGACATAGAGTAATAAAGCCACAGGCTAACCACAGAATAAAGAAGGACATGATAAGCAGCCACAGAACTTAAATCAGCTGTCACATAGAAGTTCCTTTACGTTCTAATTATGTGTGTGTTCATTCCTGAAATCCCACTTCACATCAAGGAAATAGCAAAAGTGATCACAAAAATGAAAGTACGAATGTATGCAGAGTTTTAAAGATTTATAAAATAGTCAAAGTTAACTACTTCCCATGAAGGTAATCCCCATGAATCAAATACTTCAAATTGTCCCTGAAGCAAAAAACTAGTTGGTTTTTATAAATACATCCTGGTGGAGCGTCTTATGCACGCTCAAGTTTGAGAAGCACCAAGCAAAACTAAAGGAGAAAGCAAAGGGAACATTTATTTATAGAAATGAAATTCGGTTTTTTATTCCATGAGCTGTTCTTCCTAAGACATTGAAAAGTTACTAAAATAATGTTGAGATTGAAGATACTTTCTTTTTTTTCTCCTGTTGTTAAAAAATAAGTGTCTCTTTAAACAGTTATAAACAATCCCGCTCTCAAATTAGGTTTTGTTTTCTTGTTTATTTATCCTGCCAGAGTGTGAGCGCCTTGAGAACAGGGATCATGCCCGCCATATAACGATTCCATGGTACATATCTGTTGAATAAACAAACGTTGATCGAACCCCTACAGCTGCGTAAAAATCCATATCTGCTCTTGTGAACATTCTTGTTACTAATTCGATGCTCGTGAATTATTCAGAATCTTGCATCCATGGCAGTTCCTTACTTTTCCATGATCCCCAACACCTTTCATTTTAAAACAAGCTTTCCTGCTGAACTCTGTGCTCTGTGGTGGCGATAGTTCAGTCCTCGGTGCGTGTTGGAAGGGCACCGAGACATGGCAGTCATGGGCTCTCAGGAGACAGTCTGAGCCCTGGGCTCTTCCCCTGCGATCATGAGATGTTTTGCATGAGGAGGACAGGGTGATTTTCTGCTCCATTACTTTGAAAATGTCTTTGTGGGGAAAGTTGTTTTTCAGAAGCGAATTATGTCGGCAGGATGTTCTTTCAGTTCAGACTTGTAAGGTGGCCAAAGGAGTCGGCCAGCTTGCCCGAAGCAGTGTCCCAGGTGACTGCGTGTGTGGGCTTCCAACTGTGGTCCATGCCCCAAGCCCCTGGTCTCTGTCCTTGAGGGACCACTCTTCCACAGGGGAGACATTCTAAGAGCTCTCTTCCACGTGCGTGCATTTTCTTTGGGCAAGAGAGTTCAGCTACGTGAATATTCCGCATTTAGGAAAGAGGAAGCAGCTTCCTTCTTCCAGCAGATTTCACTGTGCCTGTTAATTTCTTCGGCTAAAATACCACGTTCCCTAAGTATAATAGATATGACATCCATTTAACAAAACTTGACTCCTGAGTCGGAGGGAGAGATAGGGGTACATTTGTGAAGCCGTGCGTATGGTGGGAACCTAGAAATCAGCTGTGGGTAAAATTTTTTCTTTCAAATACTTTATATTGCCCCTAAAGCAAACACTAGTCGGTTTTTATAAATACATCCTGGTGGAGCGTCTTACGCACGCTCAAGTTTGAGAAGTGCCAAGTACAACTAAAGGAGAAACCAAAGGGAACATCTGAAGCAGCCTTCAGATCTTAGTGATGACTGGAGAGGGGAAGGATCCACATGCCACAGCCGGGAAGGCCATTCGGTCCGGAGAGTAAACCTGTTTGTACAATGGCTGCTTTTCATTATGTGCTTCCTAATCCATTGGGACGTTTGACCACACTTACTGAACGTCTTAGATAAAAATTAAAAACGTAGAAGCCTTCGTCCCTTTCGAATCCGTTAAGAAATTGGCGGTAATGATCAAATCGAATGGTCCCTCCCGTCTCCAGGGGGCTTCAGGAGAGGTAAGGGGTTGGGAGTCGAAGAGTAGGTAGACTACTGCTGTGATGGCATTTCCGCGTGGAGGGCAACGTAAGTTTTTTTCCTGTAACGTGCTTAGGGATCTTCTCGGGACAATCAGATGCAGTACTCAAATCACTAGGGAACAATTAGAAGGAGTATGTCGTCAACAAGTGTGTATTAATGGAATACTTGCAAAACTGAGGGCTGCGTGTTGCCCATCTGCTCCCCTGTGGTGCCACACTTGGTCATTTCCGAACGGCCCCGGGTGAAGTCGTTATGCAGCCAGCTTTGAAATCTGATTGCCTTTCCATTCTGAAGCACCTGAGGGACAGGACGGACGTGGGTGCGCCTGCACGCACGTGGCTGTGCGCGCGCGTGGGTGAGTTCCTGTGCGCCTCCGCGTGTGCGCACCTGCTTGCGCGTGCGTGGCTGTACGCATGCGTGTGTGCGTTTCTGTGCGTGCGCGCGCATGCGTGCGTGTGCGTGCGTGTGCGTGCGTGTGGAGTACGGTCGCCAGGGCAGATCCCGGATTCAGGGGCCAGTCTGGAGGCTGCCGGTTGCCGTGCGGTTTGGCACCGGACTTGGTATCTGTGGAAATAAGCAGCGAATTGGAGAAAGATGAGGAAAAAGCAAACGACGGGACTCAGCCGTTTACTTCGTAAGGATGTCGAAAGAGGAAGCGCAAACCCCGTTTGAACTCGGGGAGCGCGGTTTTGCCAGTGTCGGGTAAGTCCGGCCGTGCTTTCGAGTAACGGAGCACACGAGCTCTGGGGCGTGTTCGGTGTGCTCTAATGTTGCTACTTAGACACTATCTGGTTGGTGAGGACACGAGTCGGCAGTAGCACTCAATTCAGGGTGGCCGCCCAGGGAGGGCTCCGGTCCAGTCCCTCTCGGCGAGGGCCACATGCGTGTACTGTGGGTCGGAACCAGTGACCTCGAGCAGCGTCTTGGCCACTTTGTTCCTTGTACCCTGTTGGCCATGTAGGCATGTTCGGGTCACGTGGCCAGCCCCCCCCCCCCCCCCCCCCCGGAGAGCCCTTCCGAGAGTCATAACGAATTACGTAGAAACACATTTTAATTATACTGTATCCATAAAGATCTTAAACGTGGATTCAGTAGTGGAAATACTCAGTTTGAATTGCGTTGGACGCAACTTTAGGTGAGACATCGCTATTATAAAACACAAGCTGAAGTGCTCTTCATAGGCTCACCTGCACAGGTATCTTCCTTTACTTTTGAAATCTGAAGAAAGGAAGCTCAGAAATGACCAGGCCATCCCTGCAGGTTGGGCACCATCCCCTCCGTCCACAGCAACCTCTACGGGGTTGGATCGGAGACCGCCACAGGTTAACAGAGCTGGCAAGTGGGAAGTTCCCCAGTCTGGGTGGTCCAAGGTGTAGCAGGGGCCGGAAGGGTCAGCCTGGAGCTTCTGTATCCCCCAGGAGGAGCGGCAAAGGCTAAAACGTGATGCTTGAGGACAAAGAGGGCGGCTGAGAAGCGAGCGCGGGCTGGGTCGTAAGCTGCTGGAGTGCCACTGTCTTGTCACGTGTCTGAGGCAGCTCTGTGCACTTTGTGAGTGAATCAGGGCAGTTGGGAAGGAAACTCCAGTTGGCTCACCAGTTGTCCTTCTTGGTTTTTGACTTAAACTATAAGGAATGCCTACCCTCAGTTTAGCATTTACAATTCTGAAGAAATGTTAGATTTTGGTGTTGTTTTGAGGGAGGTGGGGAAAGGAATAGGGTTGTTGTAGCCGATCTGGGTGTTTTCCCGACATTCTATTGTGCTGACAACGGTTAGAATTGTATTTCTGCCCTCGGCTTATGTCAGGATGTTAACTCTGTTCCCTTGTTCTCCAGAACCCTCTTCCTTTGCCTCCAGTGTCCCCAGATACAGAGATTTCCTACCGCGGTGCTATAACCGATTTGGCGATCGCATCCCACTCCTTTAAATGTAAACTAGGTTATATTTGGGTAGAACAGTTGTATAGGCGAAGAGTGGCCTTTTTTTTTTACTGAATACGTTTCTGTGTATTTTAGTTACACAAAATACTGCTGCAGGACGTCTCGGATTCAGATAATGACAGTGTCATGGCATCCTCAGTGCGCCTCTTTCTGGGCAAAGCATCTTTGAGTAGAGGGATTGTGTCCTCTCTTTTCTGGTGAAACATACTTTTAAAACAGTTTCTCAAAATGCTTCCTTAGAGTCTGGCTGACGCTCTCTAGACAAAGGGTACATTATCAGTAGGTTTTTAGAAGGCGGCAGCTGTGACTTGACGTTACAGACCCATTGTGGCAGGACGCCGAGACCGTGAGGTGGGACAGGTAACTCCTTGGAAACAGTGCATCTGTAATACGGTTTTAAGGGAGAATTCCCTTTGTAAAGAAACTTATAGACAGAGAGTGGTCAGGGGAGTTTATTTGAGAAGTTGAACTTGAGCAGAGACCGGAGGGAATAAGAAAACCGTCCAGAAGGAGTAGACGAAGGGCAGAAGGGCAGCGAGGGCTGGGGCTGGAGTAGAAGGGGGGTTCAGGCCTGGGAACTCACTGCACAGGCTGTGGGTGGAATTCTGAGAACGATTGGAAACCACTGGGTCACGGTCTAACTTTAAAAACAAATTTGTTTATGTTTATTTTTGAGAGAGAGAGAGAGAGAGAGAGTGCACACGAGCAGGAGAGGGGCAGCGAGAGAGGGAGACGCAGAATCCAAAGCAGGCTCCAGGCTCTGAGCTGTCATCACAGAGCCCTACAAGGGGCTCGAGCTCACGGTCCACAAGATCATGACCTGAGCCAAAGTTGGGTGCCTAACCGACTGAGCCACCCAGGTGTCTTTGGGTCACAGTCTAACTTAAATATTAGGCGAGTCCCCGTAGCTGCTGCGCTGAGAGTATACACAGTGGGGAGAGCGTGGGCACAGAGGGCCTGAGGGTAGTTTAGGGGGTGCAGGCAGGGGGTGGTGATGGCTGGCGTGCGGGCTTTAGCCGTGGAGTGTGAGCATTCGTCAGGCATACTAGGAAGCAAGAGCTCACAGACTTTGCTCATGGCTTATTTGTGGTAAGAAGACAGGGCTCAGGAATGACTCCTGGCTCATTTGGTGTCAGCACCTGCTAGAAAGAAGTTTTTCTTTACAAGTAACTCGGTGGTGGGGGGGGGGGGGTGGGACAGCAGGATGAGTGTCGGGGAGTGAGGCTGGTGAGACTGGACTTCTCAGACGGACATCACAGAGGAGATGATTAGAAAGAAGGTGCTTCTGTTGAGCCGGGAGGAAAGGTCATGGCTAGAGACGTAGAGGTTCCTGGGGGACGGTGTCTCATGGACAGTGCCAGGGGACAAAACGACATCACTGAGGCAGTTTGTCTTTGGAGAAAAAGGGTCTGAGCACTAAACTCTGGACACTCCAGTTGTTTCGTGGAGAAGACATGGAAAGGTTTGCAAAGGAGATTAAGAAGGAAAAGTCAGTAAAGTGAAGAGAATCAAGAAAACTTCTTTGTCACGGGGCGCCTGGGGGGCTCAGTTGGTTGAATGTCCGACTTCGGCTCAGGTCATGATCTCGCGGTCTGTGAGTTCGAGCCCCGCGTCGGGCTCTGTGCTGACGGCTCGGAGCTTGGAGCCTGCTTCGGATTCTGTGTTTCCCTCTCTCTCTCTCTGCTCCTCCCCTACTCACGCTCTTGTTCTCAAAAATAAATAAACACTAAAGAAAATGAAAAAAAGAAAAAAAGAAAAGTTCTTTGTCACAGATTAAAAATAAATAAATTTAACTCTAAGGCTGTACATTTATTTAAGCTGCATTTTATCTGGTTTTGAACCATCCCAGCATTTTGAGGAAAGTCTTAACCTCTGCTACCTAACATTCTCTATTTCTCTGTTTTGAAGCTACAAATTTGAGTCATTTTTCCAAGGTGTTTTCCTACTCCCCCTTTTCAGTTTATTGAATAAAGGGGGCAGTGCCACGCGTGGAGATTTCACCCATAAGAAGGATGGGAGATGCTGTGTCAGATGCCTTTGCTAAAGTCAGCATAATCCTGAGCAGTCGGCTGTACTCTTCTGGTCACACACCGTCACTCACTCGCCACATAGAGACTGATCCCCATTCCTCTGGGCCCATCAAGGAGGAAACAAGGCGGAACTTCTCCCATCGCAGTGTTTCCATCAGTGTGGGGAGGAGTCGGTAAACACAAGTGCCGAACACGTGCACTGGGTCCCCTGGTAATGGATGCGGTAGAGACAGAACCAGGGTACGAGGTGTCGGGCTGCATGCAGGCACGTGCAGCCAGGCGTGGCTCACGAGGGCAGTGACTGCGGACGGACAGAAGAGACATGAGGCCGTGAACTTTGCCGGGGGTGGGGGGGTGCGGGTAGGGGGCAGGTAGAGCCTTCCAGGCAGTGGCACAGCAGGTGCAGAGGCCTGAGACGGGAGGCTGCCTGCAGCGTGCAGGGCAGAAGGGCATCAGGAGGAGGAGGCTAGGGCCAAGTGCAGGAAAGCCCAGGTCACAGAGGCTGAGCAGGCCAACATCTGGAGGGATGTGCTGTCAGCCACATCTGTCACTCGTTTGCGTCTAATCAGCACGATCAGTCTTTTCTTGTGTTATTACTATTGGTGCTATGTTGACGTGATTCCAGCTTATAAGTCAAAACATTCATGACCAGGAAAGGGAGAGAAAATACCAGGATAAGAAGTGTATTTGGATGCAGAGTTGCTAGGACATAACCAGATTCTAGCTGGGTCTAGAATTCTTGGATATCATCTCAGTCTCTCAAAATGCTGTAGATATGTTCCGCTACGTCTTGATTTTTTTTTCCTTGTAAATGTTGCTGTTTTCTTTTCTGAATATTTAGCAAACTGTCATTTGCTGTTAGAATTCATTACTTGTCCCAGGTTGTATGTAAATGTTTTAGCTTTTGTTAATTGAGCCTGGCACGCGATGAGCTTTCTGAATCCATTTTACAAGTCCTGGTTTCGTTCAGCGTATTTTGTGCGTGTCTTTCTTGGCCCATTGGGGCTGTCCTCTTTATTTTGTTCTCTTCCAGATCACCAGATATCCGGTCTTTCTCTTCTCCCGTTCTCCTAACGTATCTTAGAAGAACCACTCAGATTTTCTCTCTGAATCATCGACATGGACTTTGGCAGCATAATTCTGTACTGGTGCTGATTCTGCTTAAACGTATAATCGCTCTTTTTAATTAAAGTTCCTTCTGTATTTTGGTTCTTTCTCTTCATTTCAGTGTGCCTTTTGACATCATCGATAAATTCTTACTAACTCGTTAATTTTTTGAAAGCAGCTGCTTTCCCAAACTTCATCTTGCACCGATTCTCCCTCTCACGACACCCAAAATCAGCTTTGTCCTGGGCGTCCTCCTGTAATACCGACCGACACCTTGCGTATTTTTGGTGGTTTTCCTTTCTCTCTGATATTGTTATTTATGTTAAGAGGCTACGTTGTCGGCTTCTATTTTTTATGTTTGTTTATCCTCGAATGATGCTAGGTTTGGTGTTCAGAGGTAGAAGTAGTTCCTCGTCTCTGTGTACCGTAAGTGTGAGTGTTGTCCGAGTTCTCCTATCAGATACTGTGATGGAATCCCAGCGAGTGACGTTCAACGACACCAGTTCAGTAGGGGGTGACCCAGGGGAACAGTGATCGAACAGAGTTGTGGACATCCCCACAGGAGAAGCTTATCTGTCACTTGTCTGTAGGTTAAGGGAAACAAACCGCTTGTACTGGAAGCAAGATTTCTTTGCAATGTTGTCATTTTGACCTGGCCTGGGAAACAGTACGGCTACATCCAGTCTGTTGAGTGATTTTGTAAAACTGAAGGAACGCTCAACTCCGTTAGTGAATCCTGGTTC
>NW_028240156.1:0-59256 GCF_028749965.1 Puma concolor | reverse complement strand
GAGATCGGGCGCGTTCAGGGTGGTATGGCCGTAGACGCCGGCGGCTGCCGCTGGGCGCCTCAAGAGCCTGCTCCACGCATCCCAAGCCCAGCGGGTGCCGCGCTTCACCCATGCACGCGCCTGCCTGCCTGCCTGCCTGCCTGCCTGCCTGGCTGCCTGCCTCGCTGCCGCCGCCCTCCGCCGCGGGCCCCGGGCGGGTGGCGGAGGCGGCGCAAGAGGACCCTGGCAAGGCGCTGTGGCGCAAGCCCCGGCCTTCACCGATCCCGGGACTCTGGCAGACTGCTCCCGGCTTGGCCCCACGCCCGCCTCCGCTTCCATCCCGCACCGCACCGCACCGCACCGCACCGCACCGCACCGCACCACGTCGGGCCGCTCACTGGGAAGAGGGTGGAAGCGAGCGTGGGGCATCAGGCCGGCCGTGCCTTCTGGGCGCCCCCCCTCCCGCCGGGTTCTCAGCGCCTCCTCCCCAGTCGCAGGGCGAGCGCAGCCAGCCCGGAGGCCCCAGCGCCCCCACAGAACATCACCAGCGCGAGCCCGCAGCCCTAGCTGGGCCTCGCGAAACGCCGGGGGCCCTGGGGATGGGGGCTGGAGGGAGGGAAGAGGTCCGGGACCCAGGGAGCCCAGTCCTGTGGCGGAGTCTGTGTTTGGGGTCTCGCTGCCCCGCCCGCTCCTGTGTTTTTGGATCCACCCACCCAGCCCCCACCCTCCAGTCCCCAGGCGCCAGCCCCCGGTCCCGCCCTCGCCGCACCCCCCCACCCCTCCGTGCGGGTGCAGTGTCAGGAAAGGTGCAAAGCTGGGGCGTGGCTTCCAGCCGGTGCAGTGGGATTTCGCCCGGTGCGGGGAGCGGGGAGCGGGGAGCGGACCCCTTGTGAAGTGCCGTGGGGTGTGCGGGCTCGGGGGGGGGGCGGGGCGGGGCGGGGCGGGGCCAGGCTAGGCCAGGCCAGGCCGCTTTGCCGGCCCGGGAGGGGCTGAGGGAGCAGTGGCCGCCGGGGTGTGTTTGGCCCCCGGAGCCGCGCTCCCCTCCCCGGGGAGAGAGGGACACACGGAGGGAGGGGGAGGGGCGGCGGGCGCCAAAGGAGAGGTCAAGGAGGCCAGAGGCAACAGGCAACAGGCAAAAGGCAAAAGCCTACAGCACCCGGTATTCCCAGGCGGTCTCCCATCCAAGTACTAACCAGGCCCGACCCTGCTTAGCTTCCGAGATCAGACGAGATCGGGCGCGTTCAGGGTGGTATGGCCGTAGACGCCGGCGGCTGCCGCTGGGCGCCTCAAGAGCCTGCTCCACGCATCCCAAGCCCAGCGGGTGCCGCGCTTCACCCATGCACGCGCCTGCCTGCCTGCCTGCCTGCCTGCCTGCCTGGCTGCCTGCCTCGCTGCCGCCGCCCTCCGCCGCGGGCCCCGGGCGGGTGGCGGAGGCGGCGCAAGAGGACCCTGGCAAGGCGCTGTGGCGCAAGCCCCGGCCTTCACCGATCCCGGGACTCTGGCAGACTGCTCCCGGCTTGGCCCCACGCCCGCCTCCGCTTCCATCCCGCACCGCACCGCACCGCACCGCACCGCACCGCACCGCACCACGTCGGGCCGCTCACTGGGAAGAGGGTGGAAGCGAGCGTGGGGCATCAGGCCGGCCGTGCCTTCTGGGCGCCCCCCCTCCCGCCGGGTTCTCAGCGCCTCCTCCCCAGTCGCAGGGCGAGCGCAGCCAGCCCGGAGGCCCCAGCGCCCCCACAGAACATCACCAGCGCGAGCCCGCAGCCCTAGCTGGGCCTCGCGAAACGCCGGGGGCCCTGGGGATGGGGGCTGGAGGGAGGGAAGAGGTCCGGGACCCAGGGAGCCCAGTCCTGTGGCGGAGTCTGTGTTTGGGGTCTCGCTGCCCCGCCCGCTCCTGTGTTTTTGGATCCACCCACCCAGCCCCCACCCTCCAGTCCCCAGGCGCCAGCCCCCGGTCCCGCCCTCGCCGCACCCCCCCACCCCTCCGTGCGGGTGCAGTGTCAGGAAAGGTGCAAAGCTGGGGCGTGGCTTCCAGCCGGTGCAGTGGGATTTCGCCCGGTGCGGGGAGCGGGGAGCGGGGAGCGGACCCCTTGTGAAGTGCCGTGGGGTGTGCGGGCTCGGGGGGGGGGGCGGGGCGGGGCGGGGCGGGGCCAGGCTAGGCCAGGCCAGGCCGCTTTGCCGGCCCGGGAGGGGCTGAGGGAGCAGTGGCCGCCGGGGTGTGTTTGGCTCCCGGAGCCGCGCTCCCCTCCCCGGGGAGAGAGGGACACACGGAGGGAGGGGGAGGGGCGGCGGGCGCCAAAGGAGAGGTCAAGGAGGCCAGAGGCAACAGGCAACAGGCAAAAGGCAAAAGCCTACAGCACCCGGTATTCCCAGGCGGTCTCCCATCCAAGTACTAACCAGGCCCGACCCTGCTTAGCTTCCGAGATCAGACGAGATCGGGCGCGTTCAGGGTGGTATGGCCGTAGACGCCGGCGGCTGCCGCTGGGCGCCTCAAGAGCCTGCTCCACGCATCCCAAGCCCAGCGGGTGCCGCGCTTCACCCATGCACGCGCCTGCCTGCCTGCCTGCCTGCCTGCCTGGCTGCCTGCCTCGCTGCCGCCGCCCTCCGCCGCGGGCCCCGGGCGGGTGGCGGAGGCGGCGCAAGAGGACCCTGGCAAGGCGCTGTGGCGCAAGCCCCGGCCTTCACCGATCCCGGGACTCTGGCAGACTGCTCCCGGCTTGGCCCCACGCCCGCCTCCGCTTCCATCCCGCACCGCACCGCACCGCACCGCACCACGTCGGGCCGCTCACTGGGAAGAGGGTGGAAGCGAGCGTGGGGCATCAGGCCGGCCGTGCCTTCTGGGCGCCCCCCCTCCCGCCGGGTTCTCAGCGCCTCCTCCCCAGTCGCAGGGCGAGCGCAGCCAGCCCGGAGGCCCCAGCGCCCCCACAGAACATCACCAGCGCGAGCCCGCAGCCCTAGCTGGGCCTCGCGAAACGCCGGGGGCCCTGGGGATGGGGGCTGGAGGGAGGGAAGAGGTCCGGGACCCAGGGAGCCCAGTCCTGTGGCGGAGTCTGTGTTTGGGGTCTCGCTGCCCCGCCCGCTCCTGTGTTTTTGGATCCACCCACCCAGCCCCCACCCTCCAGTCCCCAGGCGCCAGCCCCCGGTCCCGCCCTCGCCGCACCCCCCCACCCCTCCGTGCGGGTGCAGTGTCAGGAAAGGTGCAAAGCTGGGGCGTGGCTTCCAGCCGGTGCAGTGGGATTTCGCCCGGTGCGGGGAGCGGGGAGCGGGGAGCGGACCCCTTGTGAAGTGCCGTGGGGTGTGCGGGCTCGGGGGGGGGGCGGGGCGGGGCGGGGCGGGGCCAGGCTAGGCCAGGCCAGGCCGCTTTGCCGGCCCGGGAGGGGCTGAGGGAGCAGTGGCCGCCGGGGTGTGTTTGGCTCCCGGAGCCGCGCTCCCCTCCCCGGGGAGAGAGGGACACACGGAGGGAGGGGGAGGGGCGGCGGGCGCCAAAGGAGAGGTCAAGGAGGCCAGAGGCAACAGGCAACAGGCAAAAGGCAAAAGCCTACAGCACCCGGTATTCCCGGGCGGTCTCCCATCCAAGTACTAACCAGGCCCGACCCTGCTTAGCTTCCGAGATCAGACGAGATCGGGCGCGTTCAGGGTGGTATGGCCGTAGACGCCGGCGGCTGCCGCTGGGCGCCTCAAGAGCCTGCTCCACGCATCCCAAGCCCAGCGGGTGCCGCGCTTCACCCATGCACGCGCCTGCCTGCCTGCCTGCCTGCCTGCCTGCCTGGCTGCCTGCCTCGCTGCCGCCGCCCTCCGCCGCGGGCCCCGGGCGGGTGGCGGAGGCGGCGCAAGAGGACCCTGGCAAGGCGCTGTGGCGCAAGCCCCGGCCTTCACCGATCCCGGGACTCTGGCAGACTGCTCCCGGCTTGGCCCCACGCCCGCCTCCGCTTCCATCCCGCACCGCACCGCACCGCACCGCACCGCACCGCACCACGTCGGGCCGCTCACTGGGAAGAGGGTGGAAGCGAGCGTGGGGCATCAGGCCGGCCGTGCCTTCTGGGCGCCCCCCCTCCCGCCGGGTTCTCAGCGCCTCCTCCCCAGTCGCAGGGCGAGCGCAGCCAGCCCGGAGGCCCCAGCGCCCCCACAGAACATCACCAGCGCGAGCCCGCAGCCCTAGCTGGGCCTCGCGAAACGCCGGGGGCCCTGGGGATGGGGGCTGGAGGGAGGGAAGAGGTCCGGGACCCAGGGAGCCCAGTCCTGTGGCGGAGTCTGTGTTTGGGGTCTCGCTGCCCCGCCCGCTCCTGTGTTTTTGGATCCACCCACCCAGCCCCCACCCTCCAGTCCCCAGGCGCCAGCCCCCGGTCCCGCCCTCGCCGCACCCCCCCACCCCTCCGTGCGGGTGCAGTGTCAGGAAAGGTGCAAAGCTGGGGCGTGGCTTCCAGCCGGTGCAGTGGGATTTCGCCCGGTGCGGGGAGCGGGGAGCGGGGAGCGGACCCCTTGTGAAGTGCCGTGGGGTGTGCGGGCTCGGGGGGGGCGGGGCGGGGCGGGGCGGGGCCAGGCTAGGCCAGGCCAGGCCGCTTTGCCGGCCCGGGAGGGGCTGAGGGAGCAGTGGCCGCCGGGGTGTGTTTGGCCCCCGGAGCCGCGCTCCCCTCCCCGGGGAGAGAGGGACACACGGAGGGAGGGGGAGGGGCGGCGGGCGCCAAAGGAGAGGTCAAGGAGGCCAGAGGCAACAGGCAACAGGCAAAAGGCAAAAGCCTACAGCACCCGGTATTCCCAGGCGGTCTCCCATCCAAGTACTAACCAGGCCCGACCCTGCTTAGCTTCCGAGATCAGACGAGATCGGGCGCGTTCAGGGTGGTATGGCCGTAGACGCCGGCGGCTGCCGCTGGGCGCCTCAAGAGCCTGCTCCACGCATCCCAAGCCCAGCGGGTGCCGCGCTTCACCCATGCACGCGCCTGCCTGCCTGCCTGCCTGCCTGCCTGCCTGGCTGCCTGCCTCGCTGCCGCCGCCCTCCGCCGCGGGCCCCGGGCGGGTGGCGGAGGCGGCGCAAGAGGACCCTGGCAAGGCGCTGTGGCGCAAGCCCCGGCCTTCACCGATCCCGGGACTCTGGCAGACTGCTCCCGGCTTGGCCCCACGCCCGCCTCCGCTTCCATCCCGCACCGCACCGCACCGCACCGCACCGCACCGCACCACGTCGGGCCGCTCACTGGGAAGAGGGTGGAAGCGAGCGTGGGGCATCAGGCCGGCCGTGCCTTCTGGGCGCCCCCCCTCCCGCCGGGTTCTCAGCGCCTCCTCCCCAGTCGCAGGGCGAGCGCAGCCAGCCCGGAGGCCCCAGCGCCCCCACAGAACATCACCAGCGCGAGCCCGCAGCCCTAGCTGGGCCTCGCGAAACGCCGGGGGCCCTGGGGATGGGGGCTGGAGGGAGGGAAGAGGTCCGGGACCCAGGGAGCCCAGTCCTGTGGCGGAGTCTGTGTTTGGGGTCTCGCTGCCCCGCCCGCTCCTGTGTTTTTGGATCCACCCACCCAGCCCCCACCCTCCAGTCCCCAGGCGCCAGCCCCCGGTCCCGCCCTCGCCGCACCCCCCCACCCCTCCGTGCGGGTGCAGTGTCAGGAAAGGTGCAAAGCTGGGGCGTGGCTTCCAGCCGGTGCAGTGGGATTTCGCCCGGTGCGGGGAGCGGGGAGCGGGGAGCGGACCCCTTGTGAAGTGCCGTGGGGTGTGCGGGCTCGGGGGGGCGGGGCGGGGCGGGGCCAGGCTAGGCCAGGCCAGGCCGCTTTGCCGGCCCGGGAGGGGCTGAGGGAGCAGTGGCCGCCGGGGTGTGTTTGGCCCCCGGAGCCGCGCTCCCCTCCCCGGGGAGAGAGGGACACACGGAGGGAGGGGGAGGGGCGGCGGGCGCCAAAGGAGAGGTCAAGGAGGCCAGAGGCAACAGGCAACAGGCAAAAGGCAAAAGCCTACAGCACCCGGTATTCCCAGGCGGTCTCCCATCCAAGTACTAACCAGGCCCGACCCTGCTTAGCTTCCGAGATCAGACGAGATCGGGCGCGTTCAGGGTGGTATGGCCGTAGACGCCGGCGGCTGCCGCTGGGCGCCTCAAGAGCCTGCTCCACGCATCCCAAGCCCAGCGGGTGCCGCGCTTCACCCATGCACGCGCCTGCCTGCCTGCCTGCCTGCCTGCCTGCCTGGCTGCCTGCCTCGCTGCCGCCGCCCTCCGCCGCGGGCCCCGGGCGGGTGGCGGAGGCGGCGCAAGAGGACCCTGGCAAGGCGCTGTGGCGCAAGCCCCGGCCTTCACCGATCCCGGGACTCTGGCAGACTGCTCCCGGCTTGGCCCCACGCCCGCCTCCGCTTCCATCCCGCACCGCACCGCACCGCACCGCACCGCACCGCACCGCACCACGTCGGGCCGCTCACTGGGAAGAGGGTGGAAGCGAGCGTGGGGCATCAGGCCGGCCGTGCCTTCTGGGCGCCCCCCCTCCCGCCGGGTTCTCAGCGCCTCCTCCCCAGTCGCAGGGCGAGCGCAGCCAGCCCGGAGGCCCCAGCGCCCCCACAGAACATCACCAGCGCGAGCCCGCAGCCCTAGCTGGGCCTCGCGAAACGCCGGGGGCCCTGGGGATGGGGGCTGGAGGGAGGGAAGAGGTCCGGGACCCAGGGAGCCCAGTCCTGTGGCGGAGTCTGTGTTTGGGGTCTCGCTGCCCCGCCCGCTCCTGTGTTTTTGGATCCACCCACCCAGCCCCCACCCTCCAGTCCCCAGGCGCCAGCCCCCGGTCCCGCCCTCGCCGCACCCCCCCACCCCTCCGTGCGGGTGCAGTGTCAGGAAAGGTGCAAAGCTGGGGCGTGGCTTCCAGCCGGTGCAGTGGGATTTCGCCCGGTGCGGGGAGCGGGGAGCGGGGAGCGGACCCCTTGTGAAGTGCCGTGGGGTGTGCGGGCTCGGGGGGGGGGCGGGGCGGGGCGGGGCGGGGCCAGGCTAGGCCAGGCCAGGCCGCTTTGCCGGCCCGGGAGGGGCTGAGGGAGCAGTGGCCGCCGGGGTGTGTTTGGCCCCCGGAACCGCGCTCCCCTCCCCGGGGAGAGAGGGACACACGGAGGGAGGGGGAGGGGCGGCGGGCGCCAAAGGAGAGGTCAAGGAGGCCAGAGGCAACAGGCAACAGGCAAAAGGCAAAAGCCTACAGCACCCGGTATTCCCAGGCGGTCTCCCATCCAAGTACTAACCAGGCCCGACCCTGCTTAGCTTCCGAGATCAGACGAGATCGGGCGCGTTCAGGGTGGTATGGCCGTAGACGCCGGCGGCTGCCGCTGGGCGCCTCAAGAGCCTGCTCCACGCATCCCAAGCCCAGCGGGTGCCGCGCTTCACCCATGCACGCGCCTGCCTGCCTGCCTGCCTGCCTGCCTGGCTGCCTGCCTCGCTGCCGCCGCCCTCCGCCGCGGGCCCCGGGCGGGTGGCGGAGGCGGCGCAAGAGGACCCTGGCAAGGCGCTGTGGCGCAAGCCCCGGCCTTCACCGATCCCGGGACTCTGGCAGACTGCTCCCGGCTTGGCCCCACGCCCGCCTCCGCTTCCATCCCGCACCGCACCGCACCGCACCGCACCGCACCGCACCACGTCGGGCCGCTCACTGGGAAGAGGGTGGAAGCGAGCGTGGGGCATCAGGCCGGCCGTGCCTTCTGGGCGCCCCCCCTCCCGCCGGGTTCTCAGCGCCTCCTCCCCAGTCGCAGGGCGAGCGCAGCCAGCCCGGAGGCCCCAGCGCCCCCACAGAACATCACCAGCGCGAGCCCGCAGCCCTAGCTGGGCCTCGCGAAACGCCGGGGGCCCTGGGGATGGGGGCTGGAGGGAGGGAAGAGGTCCGGGACCCAGGGAGCCCAGTCCTGTGGCGGAGTCTGTGTTTGGGGTCTCGCTGCCCCGCCCGCTCCTGTGTTTTTGGATCCACCCACCCAGCCCCCACCCTCCAGTCCCCAGGCGCCAGCCCCCGGTCCCGCCCTCGCCGCACCCCCCCACCCCTCCGTGCGGGTGCAGTGTCAGGAAAGGTGCAAAGCTGGGGCGTGGCTTCCAGCCGGTGCAGTGGGATTTCGCCCGGTGCGGGGAGCGGGGAGCGGGGAGCGGACCCCTTGTGAAGTGCCGTGGGGTGTGCGGGCTCGGGGGGGGGGCGGGGCGGGGCGGGGCGGGGCCAGGCTAGGCCAGGCCAGGCCGCTTTGCCGGCCCGGGAGGGGCTGAGGGAGCAGTGGCCGCCGGGGTGTGTTTGGCTCCCGGAGCCGCGCTCCCCTCCCCGGGGAGAGAGGGACACACGGAGGGAGGGGGAGGGGCGGCGGGCGCCAAAGGAGAGGTCAAGGAGGCCAGAGGCAACAGGCAACAGGCAAAAGGCAAAAGCCTACAGCACCCGGTATTCCCAGGCGGTCTCCCATCCAAGTACTAACCAGGCCCGACCCTGCTTAGCTTCCGAGATCAGACGAGATCGGGCGCGTTCAGGGTGGTATGGCCGTAGACGCCGGCGGCTGCCGCTGGGCGCCTCAAGAGCCTGCTCCACGCATCCCAAGCCCAGCGGGTGCCGCGCTTCACCCATGCACGCGCCTGCCTGCCTGCCTGCCTGCCTGCCTGGCTGCCTGCCTCGCTGCCGCCGCCCTCCGCCGCGGGCCCCGGGCGGGTGGCGGAGGCGGCGCAAGAGGACCCTGGCAAGGCGCTGTGGCGCAAGCCCCGGCCTTCACCGATCCCGGGACTCTGGCAGACTGCTCCCGGCTTGGCCCCACGCCCGCCTCCGCTTCCATCCCGCACCGCACCGCACCGCACCGCACCACGTCGGGCCGCTCACTGGGAAGAGGGTGGAAGCGAGCGTGGGGCATCAGGCCGGCCGTGCCTTCTGGGCGCCCCCCCTCCCGCCGGGTTCTCAGCGCCTCCTCCCCAGTCGCAGGGCGAGCGCAGCCAGCCCGGAGGCCCCAGCGCCCCCACAGAACATCACCAGCGCGAGCCCGCAGCCCTAGCTGGGCCTCGCGAAACGCCGGGGGCCCTGGGGATGGGGGCTGGAGGGAGGGAAGAGGTCCGGGACCCAGGGAGCCCAGTCCTGTGGCGGAGTCTGTGTTTGGGGTCTCGCTGCCCCGCCCGCTCCTGTGTTTTTGGATCCACCCACCCAGCCCCCACCCTCCAGTCCCCAGGCGCCAGCCCCCGGTCCCGCCCTCGCCGCACCCCCCCACCCCTCCGTGCGGGTGCAGTGTCAGGAAAGGTGCAAAGCTGGGGCGTGGCTTCCAGCCGGTGCAGTGGGATTTCGCCCGGTGCGGGGAGCGGGGAGCGGGGAGCGGACCCCTTGTGAAGTGCCGTGGGGTGTGCGGGCTCGGGGGGGGGGCGGGGCGGGGCGGGGCGGGGCCAGGCTAGGCCAGGCCAGGCCGCTTTGCCGGCCCGGGAGGGGCTGAGGGAGCAGTGGCCGCCGGGGTGTGTTTGGCTCCCGGAGCCGCGCTCCCCTCCCCGGGGAGAGAGGGACACACGGAGGGAGGGGGAGGGGCGGCGGGCGCCAAAGGAGAGGTCAAGGAGGCCAGAGGCAACAGGCAACAGGCAAAAGGCAAAAGCCTACAGCACCCGGTATTCCCGGGCGGTCTCCCATCCAAGTACTAACCAGGCCCGACCCTGCTTAGCTTCCGAGATCAGACGAGATCGGGCGCGTTCAGGGTGGTATGGCCGTAGACGCCGGCGGCTGCCGCTGGGCGCCTCAAGAGCCTGCTCCACGCATCCCAAGCCCAGCGGGTGCCGCGCTTCACCCATGCACGCGCCTGCCTGCCTGCCTGCCTGCCTGCCTGCCTGGCTGCCTGCCTCGCTGCCGCCGCCCTCCGCCGCGGGCCCCGGGCGGGTGGCGGAGGCGGCGCAAGAGGACCCTGGCAAGGCGCTGTGGCGCAAGCCCCGGCCTTCACCGATCCCGGGACTCTGGCAGACTGCTCCCGGCTTGGCCCCACGCCCGCCTCCGCTTCCATCCCGCACCGCACCGCACCGCACCGCACCGCACCGCACCACGTCGGGCCGCTCACTGGGAAGAGGGTGGAAGCGAGCGTGGGGCATCAGGCCGGCCGTGCCTTCTGGGCGCCCCCCCTCCCGCCGGGTTCTCAGCGCCTCCTCCCCAGTCGCAGGGCGAGCGCAGCCAGCCCGGAGGCCCCAGCGCCCCCACAGAACATCACCAGCGCGAGCCCGCAGCCCTAGCTGGGCCTCGCGAAACGCCGGGGGCCCTGGGGATGGGGGCTGGAGGGAGGGAAGAGGTCCGGGACCCAGGGAGCCCAGTCCTGTGGCGGAGTCTGTGTTTGGGGTCTCGCTGCCCCGCCCGCTCCTGTGTTTTTGGATCCACCCACCCAGCCCCCACCCTCCAGTCCCCAGGCGCCAGCCCCCGGTCCCGCCCTCGCCGCACCCCCCCACCCCTCCGTGCGGGTGCAGTGTCAGGAAAGGTGCAAAGCTGGGGCGTGGCTTCCAGCCGGTGCAGTGGGATTTCGCCCGGTGCGGGGAGCGGGGAGCGGGGAGCGGACCCCTTGTGAAGTGCCGTGGGGTGTGCGGGCTCGGGGGGGGGGCGGGGCGGGGCGGGGCGGGGCCAGGCTAGGCCAGGCCAGGCCGCTTTGCCGGCCCGGGAGGGGCTGAGGGAGCAGTGGCCGCCGGGGTGTGTTTGGCCCCCGGAGCCGCGCTCCCCTCCCCGGGGAGAGAGGGACACACGGAGGGAGGGGGAGGGGCGGCGGGCGCCAAAGGAGAGGTCAAGGAGGCCAGAGGCAACAGGCAACAGGCAAAAGGCAAAAGCCTACAGCACCCGGTATTCCCAGGCGGTCTCCCATCCAAGTACTAACCAGGCCCGACCCTGCTTAGCTTCCGAGATCAGACGAGATCGGGCGCGTTCAGGGTGGTATGGCCGTAGACGCCGGCGGCTGCCGCTGGGCGCCTCAAGAGCCTGCTCCACGCATCCCAAGCCCAGCGGGTGCCGCGCTTCACCCATGCACGCGCCTGCCTGCCTGCCTGCCTGCCTGCCTGCCTGCCTGGCTGCCTGCCTCGCTGCCGCCGCCCTCCGCCGCGGGCCCCGGGCGGGTGGCGGAGGCGGCGCAAGAGGACCCTGGCAAGGCGCTGTGGCGCAAGCCCCGGCCTTCACCGATCCCGGGACTCTGGCAGACTGCTCCCGGCTTGGCCCCACGCCCGCCTCCGCTTCCATCCCGCACCGCACCGCACCGCACCGCACCGCACCACGTCGGGCCGCTCACTGGGAAGAGGGTGGAAGCGAGCGTGGGGCATCAGGCCGGCCGTGCCTTCTGGGCGCCCCCCCTCCCGCCGGGTTCTCAGCGCCTCCTCCCCAGTCGCAGGGCGAGCGCAGCCAGCCCGGAGGCCCCAGCGCCCCCACAGAACATCACCAGCGCGAGCCCGCAGCCCTAGCTGGGCCTCGCGAAACGCCGGGGGCCCTGGGGATGGGGGCTGGAGGGAGGGAAGAGGTCCGGGACCCAGGGAGCCCAGTCCTGTGGCGGAGTCTGTGTTTGGGGTCTCGCTGCCCCGCCCGCTCCTGTGTTTTTGGATCCACCCACCCAGCCCCCACCCTCCAGTCCCCAGGCGCCAGCCCCCGGTCCCGCCCTCGCCGCACCCCCCCACCCCTCCGTGCGGGTGCAGTGTCAGGAAAGGTGCAAAGCTGGGGCGTGGCTTCCAGCCGGTGCAGTGGGATTTCGCCCGGTGCGGGGAGCGGGGAGCGGGGAGCGGACCCCTTGTGAAGTGCCGTGGGGTGTGCGGGCTCGGGGGGGGGGCGGGGCGGGGCGGGGCGGGGCCAGGCTAGGCCAGGCCAGGCCGCTTTGCCGGCCCGGGAGGGGCTGAGGGAGCAGTGGCCGCCGGGGTGTGTTTGGCCCCCGGAGCCGCGCTCCCCTCCCCGGGGAGAGAGGGACACACGGAGGGAGGGGGAGGGGCGGCGGGCGCCAAAGGAGAGGTCAAGGAGGCCAGAGGCAACAGGCAACAGGCAAAAGGCAAAAGCCTACAGCACCCGGTATTCCCGGGCGGTCTCCCATCCAAGTACTAACCAGGCCCGACCCTGCTTAGCTTCCGAGATCAGACGAGATCGGGCGCGTTCAGGGTGGTATGGCCGTAGACGCCGGCGGCTGCCGCTGGGCGCCTCAAGAGCCTGCTCCACGCATCCCAAGCCCAGCGGGTGCCGCGCTTCACCCATGCACGCGCCTGCCTGCCTGCCTGCCTGCCTGCCTGCCTGGCTGCCTGCCTCGCTGCCGCCGCCCTCCGCCGCGGGCCCCGGGCGGGTGGCGGAGGCGGCGCAAGAGGACCCTGGCAAGGCGCTGTGGCGCAAGCCCCGGCCTTCACCGATCCCGGGACTCTGGCAGACTGCTCCCGGCTTGGCCCCACGCCCGCCTCCGCTTCCATCCCGCACCGCACCGCACCGCACCGCACCGCACCGCACCACGTCGGGCCGCTCACTGGGAAGAGGGTGGAAGCGAGCGTGGGGCATCAGGCCGGCCGTGCCTTCTGGGCGCCCCCCCTCCCGCCGGGTTCTCAGCGCCTCCTCCCCAGTCGCAGGGCGAGCGCAGCCAGCCCGGAGGCCCCAGCGCCCCCACAGAACATCACCAGCGCGAGCCCGCAGCCCTAGCTGGGCCTCGCGAAACGCCGGGGGCCCTGGGGATGGGGGCTGGAGGGAGGGAAGAGGTCCGGGACCCAGGGAGCCCAGTCCTGTGGCGGAGTCTGTGTTTGGGGTCTCGCTGCCCCGCCCGCTCCTGTGTTTTTGGATCCACCCACCCAGCCCCCACCCTCCAGTCCCCAGGCGCCAGCCCCCGGTCCCGCCCTCGCCGCACCCCCCCACCCCTCCGTGCGGGTGCAGTGTCAGGAAAGGTGCAAAGCTGGGGCGTGGCTTCCAGCCGGTGCAGTGGGATTTCGCCCGGTGCGGGGAGCGGGGAGCGGGGAGCGGACCCCTTGTGAAGTGCCGTGGGGTGTGCGGGCTCGGGGGGGGGGGCGGGGCGGGGCGGGGCGGGGCCAGGCTAGGCCAGGCCAGGCCGCTTTGCCGGCCCGGGAGGGGCTGAGGGAGCAGTGGCCGCCGGGGTGTGTTTGGCCCCCGGAGCCGCGCTCCCCTCCCCGGGGAGAGAGGGACACACGGAGGGAGGGGGAGGGGCGGCGGGCGCCAAAGG
This sequence comes from Puma concolor, assembly GCF_028749965.1. Classification (NCBI taxonomy): domain Eukaryota; kingdom Metazoa; phylum Chordata; class Mammalia; order Carnivora; family Felidae; genus Puma; species Puma concolor. The sequence goes on along the minus strand of NW_028240156.1, from coordinate 46,200 downwards.
AGAGGTCAAGGAGGCCAGAGGCAACAGGCAACAGGCAAAAGGCAAAAGCCTACAGCACCCGGTATTCCCGGGCGGTCTCCCATCCAAGTACTAACCAGGCCCGACCCTGCTTAGCTTCCGAGATCAGACGAGATCGGGCGCGTTCAGGGTGGTATGGCCGTAGACGCCGGCGGCTGCCGCTGGGCGCCTCAAGAGCCTGCTCCACGCATCCCAAGCCCAGCGGGTGCCGCGCTTCACCCATGCACGCGCCTGCCTGCCTGCCTGCCTGCCTGCCTGCCTGGCTGCCTGCCTCGCTGCCGCCGCCCTCCGCCGCGGGCCCCGGGCGGGTGGCGGAGGCGGCGCAAGAGGACCCTGGCAAGGCGCTGTGGCGCAAGCCCCGGCCTTCACCGATCCCGGGACTCTGGCAGACTGCTCCCGGCTTGGCCCCACGCCCGCCTCCGCTTCCATCCCGCACCGCACCGCACCGCACCGCACCGCACCGCACCACGTCGGGCCGCTCACTGGGAAGAGGGTGGAAGCGAGCGTGGGGCATCAGGCCGGCCGTGCCTTCTGGGCGCCCCCCCTCCCGCCGGGTTCTCAGCGCCTCCTCCCCAGTCGCAGGGCGAGCGCAGCCAGCCCGGAGGCCCCAGCGCCCCCACAGAACATCACCAGCGCGAGCCCGCAGCCCTAGCTGGGCCTCGCGAAACGCCGGGGGCCCTGGGGATGGGGGCTGGAGGGAGGGAAGAGGTCCGGGACCCAGGGAGCCCAGTCCTGTGGCGGAGTCTGTGTTTGGGGTCTCGCTGCCCCGCCCGCTCCTGTGTTTTTGGATCCACCCACCCAGCCCCCACCCTCCAGTCCCCAGGCGCCAGCCCCCGGTCCCGCCCTCGCCGCACCCCCCCACCCCTCCGTGCGGGTGCAGTGTCAGGAAAGGTGCAAAGCTGGGGCGTGGCTTCCAGCCGGTGCAGTGGGATTTCGCCCGGTGCGGGGAGCGGGGAGCGGGGAGCGGACCCCTTGTGAAGTGCCGTGGGGTGTGCGGGCTCGGGGGGGGGGGCGGGGCGGGGCGGGGCGGGGCCAGGCTAGGCCAGGCCAGGCCGCTTTGCCGGCCCGGGAGGGGCTGAGGGAGCAGTGGCCGCCGGGGTGTGTTTGGCCCCCGGAGCCGCGCTCCCCTCCCCGGGGAGAGAGGGACACACGGAGGGAGGGGGAGGGGCGGCGGGCGCCAAAGGAGAGGTCAAGGAGGCCAGAGGCAACAGGCAACAGGCAAAAGGCAAAAGCCTACAGCACCCGGTATTCCCAGGCGGTCTCCCATCCAAGTACTAACCAGGCCCGACCCTGCTTAGCTTCCGAGATCAGACGAGATCGGGCGCGTTCAGGGTGGTATGGCCGTAGACGCCGGCGGCTGCCGCTGGGCGCCTCAAGAGCCTGCTCCACGCATCCCAAGCCCAGCGGGTGCCGCGCTTCACCCATGCACGCGCCTGCCTGCCTGCCTGCCTGCCTGCCTGGCTGCCTGCCTCGCTGCCGCCGCCCTCCGCCGCGGGCCCCGGGCGGGTGGCGGAGGCGGCGCAAGAGGACCCTGGCAAGGCGCTGTGGCGCAAGCCCCGGCCTTCACCGATCCCGGGACTCTGGCAGACTGCTCCCGGCTTGGCCCCACGCCCGCCTCCGCTTCCATCCCGCACCGCACCGCACCGCACCGCACCACGTCGGGCCGCTCACTGGGAAGAGGGTGGAAGCGAGCGTGGGGCATCAGGCCGGCCGTGCCTTCTGGGCGCCCCCCCTCCCGCCGGGTTCTCAGCGCCTCCTCCCCAGTCGCAGGGCGAGCGCAGCCAGCCCGGAGGCCCCAGCGCCCCCACAGAACATCACCAGCGCGAGCCCGCAGCCCTAGCTGGGCCTCGCGAAACGCCGGGGGCCCTGGGGATGGGGGCTGGAGGGAGGGAAGAGGTCCGGGACCCAGGGAGCCCAGTCCTGTGGCGGAGTCTGTGTTTGGGGTCTCGCTGCCCCGCCCGCTCCTGTGTTTTTGGATCCACCCACCCAGCCCCCACCCTCCAGTCCCCAGGCGCCAGCCCCCGGTCCCGCCCTCGCCGCACCCCCCCACCCCTCCGTGCGGGTGCAGTGTCAGGAAAGGTGCAAAGCTGGGGCGTGGCTTCCAGCCGGTGCAGTGGGATTTCGCCCGGTGCGGGGAGCGGGGAGCGGGGAGCGGACCCCTTGTGAAGTGCCGTGGGGTGTGCGGGCTCGGGGGGGGGGCGGGGCGGGGCGGGGCGGGGCCAGGCTAGGCCAGGCCAGGCCGCTTTGCCGGCCCGGGAGGGGCTGAGGGAGCAGTGGCCGCCAGGGTGTGTTTGGCTCCCGGAGCCGCGCTCCCCTCCCCGGGGAGAGAGGGACACACGGAGGGAGGGGGAGGGGCGGCGGGCGCCAAAGGAGAGGTCAAGGAGGCCAGAGGCAACAGGCAACAGGCAAAAGGCAAAAGCCTACAGCACCCGGTATTCCCGGGCGGTCTCCCATCCAAGTACTAACCAGGCCCGACCCTGCTTAGCTTCCGAGATCAGACGAGATCGGGCGCGTTCAGGGTGGTATGGCCGTAGACGCCGGCGGCTGCCGCTGGGCGCCTCAAGAGCCTGCTCCACGCATCCCAAGCCCAGCGGGTGCCGCGCTTCACCCATGCACGCGCCTGCCTGCCTGCCTGCCTGCCTGCCTGCCTGGCTGCCTGCCTCGCTGCCGCCGCCCTCCGCCGCGGGCCCCGGGCGGGTGGCGGAGGCGGCGCAAGAGGACCCTGGCAAGGCGCTGTGGCGCAAGCCCCGGCCTTCACCGATCCCGGGACTCTGGCAGACTGCTCCCGGCTTGGCCCCACGCCCGCCTCCGCTTCCATCCCGCACCGCACCGCACCGCACCGCACCGCACCGCACCACGTCGGGCCGCTCACTGGGAAGAGGGTGGAAGCGAGCGTGGGGCATCAGGCCGGCCGTGCCTTCTGGGCGCCCCCCCTCCCGCCGGGTTCTCAGCGCCTCCTCCCCAGTCGCAGGGCGAGCGCAGCCAGCCCGGAGGCCCCAGCGCCCCCACAGAACATCACCAGCGCGAGCCCGCAGCCCTAGCTGGGCCTCGCGAAACGCCGGGGGCCCTGGGGATGGGGGCTGGAGGGAGGGAAGAGGTCCGGGACCCAGGGAGCCCAGTCCTGTGGCGGAGTCTGTGTTTGGGGTCTCGCTGCCCCGCCCGCTCCTGTGTTTTTGGATCCACCCACCCAGCCCCCACCCTCCAGTCCCCAGGCGCCAGCCCCCGGTCCCGCCCTCGCCGCACCCCCCCACCCCTCCGTGCGGGTGCAGTGTCAGGAAAGGTGCAAAGCTGGGGCGTGGCTTCCAGCCGGTGCAGTGGGATTTCGCCCGGTGCGGGGAGCGGGGAGCGGGGAGCGGACCCCTTGTGAAGTGCCGTGGGGTGTGCGGGCTCGGGGGGGGGCGGGGCGGGGCGGGGCGGGGCCAGGCTAGGCCAGGCCAGGCCGCTTTGCCGGCCCGGGAGGGGCTGAGGGAGCAGTGGCCGCCGGGGTGTGTTTGGCCCCCGGAGCCGCGCTCCCCTCCCCGGGGAGAGAGGGACACACGGAGGGAGGGGGAGGGGCGGCGGGCGCCAAAGGAGAGGTCAAGGAGGCCAGAGGCAACAGGCAACAGGCAAAAGGCAAAAGCCTACAGCACCCGGTATTCCCAGGCGGTCTCCCATCCAAGTACTAACCAGGCCCGACCCTGCTTAGCTTCCGAGATCAGACGAGATCGGGCGCGTTCAGGGTGGTATGGCCGTAGACGCCGGCGGCTGCCGCTGGGCGCCTCAAGAGCCTGCTCCACGCATCCCAAGCCCAGCGGGTGCCGCGCTTCACCCATGCACGCGCCTGCCTGCCTGCCTGCCTGCCTGCCTGCCTGCCTGGCTGCCTGCCTCGCTGCCGCCGCCCTCCGCCGCGGGCCCCGGGCGGGTGGCGGAGGCGGCGCAAGAGGACCCTGGCAAGGCGCTGTGGCGCAAGCCCCGGCCTTCACCGATCCCGGGACTCTGGCAGACTGCTCCCGGCTTGGCCCCACGCCCGCCTCCGCTTCCATCCCGCACCGCACCGCACCGCACCGCACCGCACCACGTCGGGCCGCTCACTGGGAAGAGGGTGGAAGCGAGCGTGGGGCATCAGGCCGGCCGTGCCTTCTGGGCGCCCCCCCTCCCGCCGGGTTCTCAGCGCCTCCTCCCCAGTCGCAGGGCGAGCGCAGCCAGCCCGGAGGCCCCAGCGCCCCCACAGAACATCACCAGCGCGAGCCCGCAGCCCTAGCTGGGCCTCGCGAAACGCCGGGGGCCCTGGGGATGGGGGCTGGAGGGAGGGAAGAGGTCCGGGACCCAGGGAGCCCAGTCCTGTGGCGGAGTCTGTGTTTGGGGTCTCGCTGCCCCGCCCGCTCCTGTGTTTTTGGATCCACCCACCCAGCCCCCACCCTCCAGTCCCCAGGCGCCAGCCCCCGGTCCCGCCCTCGCCGCACCCCCCCACCCCTCCGTGCGGGTGCAGTGTCAGGAAAGGTGCAAAGCTGGGGCGTGGCTTCCAGCCGGTGCAGTGGGATTTCGCCCGGTGCGGGGAGCGGGGAGCGGGGAGCGGACCCCTTGTGAAGTGCCGTGGGGTGTGCGGGCTCGGGGGGGGGGCGGGGCGGGGCGGGGCGGGGCCAGGCTAGGCCAGGCCAGGCCGCTTTGCCGGCCCGGGAGGGGCTGAGGGAGCAGTGGCCGCCGGGGTGTGTTTGGCCCCCGGAGCCGCGCTCCCCTCCCCGGGGAGAGAGGGACACACGGAGGGAGGGGGAGGGGCGGCGGGCGCCAAAGGAGAGGTCAAGGAGGCCAGAGGCAACAGGCAACAGGCAAAAGGCAAAAGCCTACAGCACCCGGTATTCCCAGGCGGTCTCCCATCCAAGTACTAACCAGGCCCGACCCTGCTTAGCTTCCGAGATCAGACGAGATCGGGCGCGTTCAGGGTGGTATGGCCGTAGACGCCGGCGGCTGCCGCTGGGCGCCTCAAGAGCCTGCTCCACGCATCCCAAGCCCAGCGGGTGCCGCGCTTCACCCATGCACGCGCCTGCCTGCCTGCCTGCCTGCCTGCCTGGCTGCCTGCCTCGCTGCCGCCGCCCTCCGCCGCGGGCCCCGGGCGGGTGGCGGAGGCGGCGCAAGAGGACCCTGGCAAGGCGCTGTGGCGCAAGCCCCGGCCTTCACCGATCCCGGGACTCTGGCAGACTGCTCCCGGCTTGGCCCCACGCCCGCCTCCGCTTCCATCCCGCACCGCACCGCACCGCACCGCACCGCACCGCACCGCACCACGTCGGGCCGCTCACTGGGAAGAGGGTGGAAGCGAGCGTGGGGCATCAGGCCGGCCGTGCCTTCTGGGCGCCCCCCCTCCCGCCGGGTTCTCAGCGCCTCCTCCCCAGTCGCAGGGCGAGCGCAGCCAGCCCGGAGGCCCCAGCGCCCCCACAGAACATCACCAGCGCGAGCCCGCAGCCCTAGCTGGGCCTCGCGAAACGCCGGGGGCCCTGGGGATGGGGGCTGGAGGGAGGGAAGAGGTCCGGGACCCAGGGAGCCCAGTCCTGTGGCGGAGTCTGTGTTTGGGGTCTCGCTGCCCCGCCCGCTCCTGTGTTTTTGGATCCACCCACCCAGCCCCCACCCTCCAGTCCCCAGGCGCCAGCCCCCGGTCCCGCCCTCGCCGCACCCCCCCACCCCTCCGTGCGGGTGCAGTGTCAGGAAAGGTGCAAAGCTGGGGCGTGGCTTCCAGCCGGTGCAGTGGGATTTCGCCCGGTGCGGGGAGCGGGGAGCGGGGAGCGGACCCCTTGTGAAGTGCCGTGGGGTGTGCGGGCTCGGGGGGGGGCGGGGCGGGGCGGGGCGGGGCCAGGCTAGGCCAGGCCAGGCCGCTTTGCCGGCCCGGGAGGGGCTGAGGGAGCAGTGGCCGCCGGGGTGTGTTTGGCCCCCGGAGCCGCGCTCCCCTCCCCGGGGAGAGAGGGACACACGGAGGGAGGGGGAGGGGCGGCGGGCGCCAAAGGAGAGGTCAAGGAGGCCAGAGGCAACAGGCAACAGGCAAAAGGCAAAAGCCTACAGCACCCGGTATTCCCAGGCGGTCTCCCATCCAAGTACTAACCAGGCCCGACCCTGCTTAGCTTCCGAGATCAGACGAGATCGGGCGCGTTCAGGGTGGTATGGCCGTAGACGCCGGCGGCTGCCGCTGGGCGCCTCAAGAGCCTGCTCCACGCATCCCAAGCCCAGCGGGTGCCGCGCTTCACCCATGCACGCGCCTGCCTGCCTGCCTGCCTGCCTGCCTGGCTGCCTGCCTCGCTGCCGCCGCCCTCCGCCGCGGGCCCCGGGCGGGTGGCGGAGGCGGCGCAAGAGGACCCTGGCAAGGCGCTGTGGCGCAAGCCCCGGCCTTCACCGATCCCGGGACTCTGGCAGACTGCTCCCGGCTTGGCCCCACGCCCGCCTCCGCTTCCATCCCGCACCGCACCGCACCGCACCGCACCGCACCACGTCGGGCCGCTCACTGGGAAGAGGGTGGAAGCGAGCGTGGGGCATCAGGCCGGCCGTGCCTTCTGGGCGCCCCCCCTCCCGCCGGGTTCTCAGCGCCTCCTCCCCAGTCGCAGGGCGAGCGCAGCCAGCCCGGAGGCCCCAGCGCCCCCACAGAACATCACCAGCGCGAGCCCGCAGCCCTAGCTGGGCCTCGCGAAACGCCGGGGGCCCTGGGGATGGGGGCTGGAGGGAGGGAAGAGGTCCGGGACCCAGGGAGCCCAGTCCTGTGGCGGAGTCTGTGTTTGGGGTCTCGCTGCCCCGCCCGCTCCTGTGTTTTTGGATCCACCCACCCAGCCCCCACCCTCCAGTCCCCAGGCGCCAGCCCCCGGTCCCGCCCTCGCCGCACCCCCCCACCCCTCCGTGCGGGTGCAGTGTCAGGAAAGGTGCAAAGCTGGGGCGTGGCTTCCAGCCGGTGCAGTGGGATTTCGCCCGGTGCGGGGAGCAGGGAGCGGGGAGCGGACCCCTTGTGAAGTGCCGTGGGGTGTGCGGGCTCGGGGGGGGGGCGGGGCGGGGCGGGGCGGGGCCAGGCTAGGCCAGGCCAGGCCGCTTTGCCGGCCCGGGAGGGGCTGAGGGAGCAGTGGCCGCCGGGGTGTGTTTGGCCCCCGGAGCCGCGCTCCCCTCCCCGGGGAGAGAGGGACACACGGAGGGAGGGGGAGGGGCGGCGGGCGCCAAAGGAGAGGTCAAGGAGGCCAGAGGCAACAGGCAACAGGCAAAAGGCAAAAGCCTACAGCACCCGGTATTCCCAGGCGGTCTCCCATCCAAGTACTAACCAGGCCCGACCCTGCTTAGCTTCCGAGATCAGACGAGATCGGGCGCGTTCAGGGTGGTATGGCCGTAGACGCCGGCGGCTGCCGCTGGGCGCCTCAAGAGCCTGCTCCACGCATCCCAAGCCCAGCGGGTGCCGCGCTTCACCCATGCACGCGCCTGCCTGCCTGCCTGCCTGCCTGCCTGGCTGCCTGCCTCGCTGCCGCCGCCCTCCGCCGCGGGCCCCGGGCGGGTGGCGGAGGCGGCGCAAGAGGACCCTGGCAAGGCGCTGTGGCGCAAGCCCCGGCCTTCACCGATCCCGGGACTCTGGCAGACTGCTCCCGGCTTGGCCCCACGCCCGCCTCCGCTTCCATCCCGCACCGCACCGCACCGCACCGCACCGCACCACGTCGGGCCGCTCACTGGGAAGAGGGTGGAAGCGAGCGTGGGGCATCAGGCCGGCCGTGCCTTCTGGGCGCCCCCCCTCCCGCCGGGTTCTCAGCGCCTCCTCCCCAGTCGCAGGGCGAGCGCAGCCAGCCCGGAGGCCCCAGCGCCCCCACAGAACATCACCAGCGCGAGCCCGCAGCCCTAGCTGGGCCTCGCGAAACGCCGGGGGCCCTGGGGATGGGGGCTGGAGGGAGGGAAGAGGTCCGGGACCCAGGGAGCCCAGTCCTGTGGCGGAGTCTGTGTTTGGGGTCTCGCTGCCCCGCCCGCTCCTGTGTTTTTGGATCCACCCACCCAGCCCCCACCCTCCAGTCCCCAGGCGCCAGCCCCCGGTCCCGCCCTCGCCGCACCCCCCCACCCCTCCGTGCGGGTGCAGTGTCAGGAAAGGTGCAAAGCTGGGGCGTGGCTTCCAGCCGGTGCAGTGGGATTTCGCCCGGTGCGGGGAGCGGGGAGCGGGGAGCGGACCCCTTGTGAAGTGCCGTGGGGTGTGCGGGCTCGGGGGGGCGGGGCGGGGCGGGGCCAGGCTAGGCCAGGCCAGGCCGCTTTGCCGGCCCGGGAGGGGCTGAGGGAGCAGTGGCCGCCGGGGTGTGTTTGGCCCCCGGAGCCGCGCTCCCCTCCCCGGGGAGAGAGGGACACACGGAGGGAGGGGGAGGGGCGGCGGGCGCCAAAGGAGAGGTCAAGGAGGCCAGAGGCAACAGGCAACAGGCAAAAGGCAAAAGCCTACAGCACCCGGTATTCCCAGGCGGTCTCCCATCCAAGTACTAACCAGGCCCGACCCTGCTTAGCTTCCGAGATCAGACGAGATCGGGCGCGTTCAGGGTGGTATGGCCGTAGACGCCGGCGGCTGCCGCTGGGCGCCTCAAGAGCCTGCTCCACGCATCCCAAGCCCAGCGGGTGCCGCGCTTCACCCATGCACGCGCCTGCCTGCCTGCCTGCCTGCCTGCCTGCCTGGCTGCCTGCCTCGCTGCCGCCGCCCTCCGCCGCGGGCCCCGGGCGGGTGGCGGAGGCGGCGCAAGAGGACCCTGGCAAGGCGCTGTGGCGCAAGCCCCGGCCTTCACCGATCCCGGGACTCTGGCAGACTGCTCCCGGCTTGGCCCCACGCCCGCCTCCGCTTCCATCCCGCACCGCACCGCACCGCACCGCACCGCACCGCACCGCACCACGTCGGGCCGCTCACTGGGAAGAGGGTGGAAGCGAGCGTGGGGCATCAGGCCGGCCGTGCCTTCTGGGCGCCCCCCCTCCCGCCGGGTTCTCAGCGCCTCCTCCCCAGTCGCAGGGCGAGCGCAGCCAGCCCGGAGGCCCCAGCGCCCCCACAGAACATCACCAGCGCGAGCCCGCAGCCCTAGCTGGGCCTCGCGAAACGCCGGGGGCCCTGGGGATGGGGGCTGGAGGGAGGGAAGAGGTCCGGGACCCAGGGAGCCCAGTCCTGTGGCGGAGTCTGTGTTTGGGGTCTCGCTGCCCCGCCCGCTCCTGTGTTTTTGGATCCACCCACCCAGCCCCCACCCTCCAGTCCCCAGGCGCCAGCCCCCGGTCCCGCCCTCGCCGCACCCCCCCACCCCTCCGTGCGGGTGCAGTGTCAGGAAAGGTGCAAAGCTGGGGCGTGGCTTCCAGCCGGTGCAGTGGGATTTCGCCCGGTGCGGGGAGCGGGGAGCGGGGAGCGGACCCCTTGTGAAGTGCCGTGGGGTGTGCGGGCTCGGGGGGGGGGCGGGGCGGGGCGGGGCGGGGCCAGGCTAGGCCAGGCCAGGCCGCTTTGCCGGCCCGGGAGGGGCTGAGGGAGCAGTGGCCGCCGGGGTGTGTTTGGCCCCCGGAGCCGCGCTCCCCTCCCCGGGGAGAGAGGGACACACGGAGGGAGGGGGAGGGGCGGCGGGCGCCAAAGGAGAGGTCAAGGAGGCCAGAGGCAACAGGCAACAGGCAAAAGGCAAAAGCCTACAGCACCCGGTATTCCCAGGCGGTCTCCCATCCAAGTACTAACCAGGCCCGACCCTGCTTAGCTTCCGAGATCAGACGAGATCGGGCGCGTTCAGGGTGGTATGGCCGTAGACGCCGGCGGCTGCCGCTGGGCGCCTCAAGAGCCTGCTCCACGCATCCCAAGCCCAGCGGGTGCCGCGCTTCACCCATGCACGCGCCTGCCTGCCTGCCTGCCTGCCTGCCTGGCTGCCTGCCTCGCTGCCGCCGCCCTCCGCCGCGGGCCCCGGGCGGGTGGCGGAGGCGGCGCAAGAGGACCCTGGCAAGGCGCTGTGGCGCAAGCCCCGGCCTTCACCGATCCCGGGACTCTGGCAGACTGCTCCCGGCTTGGCCCCACGCCCGCCTCCGCTTCCATCCCGCACCGCACCGCACCGCACCGCACCGCACCGCACCACGTCGGGCCGCTCACTGGGAAGAGGGTGGAAGCGAGCGTGGGGCATCAGGCCGGCCGTGCCTTCTGGGCGCCCCCCCTCCCGCCGGGTTCTCAGCGCCTCCTCCCCAGTCGCAGGGCGAGCGCAGCCAGCCCGGAGGCCCCAGCGCCCCCACAGAACATCACCAGCGCGAGCCCGCAGCCCTAGCTGGGCCTCGCGAAACGCCGGGGGCCCTGGGGATGGGGGCTGGAGGGAGGGAAGAGGTCCGGGACCCAGGGAGCCCAGTCCTGTGGCGGAGTCTGTGTTTGGGGTCTCGCTGCCCCGCCCGCTCCTGTGTTTTTGGATCCACCCACCCAGCCCCCACCCTCCAGTCCCCAGGCGCCAGCCCCCGGTCCCGCCCTCGCCGCACCCCCCCACCCCTCCGTGCGGGTGCAGTGTCAGGAAAGGTGCAAAGCTGGGGCGTGGCTTCCAGCCGGTGCAGTGGGATTTCGCCCGGTGCGGGGAGCGGGGAGCGGGGAGCGGACCCCTTGTGAAGTGCCGTGGGGTGTGCGGGCTCGGGGGGGGGCGGGGCGGGGCGGGGCGGGGCCAGGCTAGGCCAGGCCAGGCCGCTTTGCCGGCCCGGGAGGGGCTGAGGGAGCAGTGGCCGCCGGGGTGTGTTTGGCCCCCGGAGCCGCGCTCCCCTCCCCGGGGAGAGAGGGACACACGGAGGGAGGGGGAGGGGCGGCGGGCGCCAAAGGAGAGGTCAAGGAGGCCAGAGGCAACAGGCAACAGGCAAAAGGCAAAAGCCTACAGCACCCGGTATTCCCAGGCGGTCTCCCATCCAAGTACTAACCAGGCCCGACCCTGCTTAGCTTCCGAGATCAGACGAGATCGGGCGCGTTCAGGGTGGTATGGCCGTAGACGCCGGCGGCTGCCGCTGGGCGCCTCAAGAGCCTGCTCCACGCATCCCAAGCCCAGCGGGTGCCGCGCTTCACCCATGCACGCGCCTGCCTGCCTGCCTGCCTGCCTGCCTGGCTGCCTGCCTCGCTGCCGCCGCCCTCCGCCGCGGGCCCCGGGCGGGTGGCGGAGGCGGCGCAAGAGGACCCTGGCAAGGCGCTGTGGCGCAAGCCCCGGCCTTCACCGATCCCGGGACTCTGGTAGACTGCTCCCGGCTTGGCCCCACGCCCGCCTCCGCTTCCATCCCGCACCGCACCGCACCGCACCGCACCGCACCGCACCACGTCGGGCCGCTCACTGGGAAGAGGGTGGAAGCGAGCGTGGGGCATCAGGCCGGCCGTGCCTTCTGGGCGCCCCCCCTCCCGCCGGGTTCTCAGCGCCTCCTCCCCAGTCGCAGGGCGAGCGCAGCCAGCCCGGAGGCCCCAGCGCCCCCACAGAACATCACCAGCGCGAGCCCGCAGCCCTAGCTGGGCCTCGCGAAACGCCGGGGGCCCTGGGGATGGGGGCTGGAGGGAGGGAAGAGGTCCGGGACCCAGGGAGCCCAGTCCTGTGGCGGAGTCTGTGTTTGGGGTCTCGCTGCCCCGCCCGCTCCTGTGTTTTTGGATCCACCCACCCAGCCCCCACCCTCCAGTCCCCAGGCGCCAGCCCCCGGTCCCGCCCTCGCCGCACCCCCCCACCCCTCCGTGCGGGTGCAGTGTCAGGAAAGGTGCAAAGCTGGGGCGTGGCTTCCAGCCGGTGCAGTGGGATTTCGCCCGGTGCGGGGAGCGGGGAGCGGGGAGCGGACCCCTTGTGAAGTGCCGTGGGGTGTGCGGGCTCGGGGGGGGGGGCGGGGCGGGGCGGGGCGGGGCCAGGCTAGGCCAGGCCAGGCCGCTTTGCCGGCCCGGGAGGGGCTGAGGGAGCAGTGGCCGCCGGGGTGTGTTTGGCCCCCGGAGCCGCGCTCCCCTCCCCGGGGAGAGAGGGACACACGGAGGGAGGGGGAGGGGCGGCGGGCGCCAAAGGAGAGGTCAAGGAGGCCAGAGGCAACAGGCAACAGGCAAAAGGCAAAAGCCTACAGCACCCGGTATTCCCAGGCGGTCTCCCATCCAAGTACTAACCAGGCCCGACCCTGCTTAGCTTCCGAGATCAGACGAGATCGGGCGCGTTCAGGGTGGTATGGCCGTAGACGCCGGCGGCTGCCGCTGGGCGCCTCAAGAGCCTGCTCCACGCATCCCAAGCCCAGCGGGTGCCGCGCTTCACCCATGCACGCGCCTGCCTGCCTGCCTGCCTGCCTGCCTGGCTGCCTGCCTCGCTGCCGCCGCCCTCCGCCGCGGGCCCCGGGCGGGTGGCGGAGGCGGCGCAAGAGGACCCTGGCAAGGCGCTGTGGCGCAAGCCCCGGCCTTCACCGATCCCGGGACTCTGGCAGACTGCTCCCGGCTTGGCCCCACGCCCGCCTCCGCTTCCATCCCGCACCGCACCGCACCGCACCGCACCGCACCACGTCGGGCCGCTCACTGGGAAGAGGGTGGAAGCGAGCGTGGGGCATCAGGCCGGCCGTGCCTTCTGGGCGCCCCCCCTCCCGCCGGGTTCTCAGCGCCTCCTCCCCAGTCGCAGGGCGAGCGCAGCCAGCCCGGAGGCCCCAGCGCCCCCACAGAACATCACCAGCGCGAGCCCGCAGCCCTAGCTGGGCCTCGCGAAACGCCGGGGGCCCTGGGGATGGGGGCTGGAGGGAGGGAAGAGGTCCGGGACCCAGGGAGCCCAGTCCTGTGGCGGAGTCTGTGTTTGGGGTCTCGCTGCCCCGCCCGCTCCTGTGTTTTTGGATCCACCCACCCAGCCCCCACCCTCCAGTCCCCAGGCGCCAGCCCCCGGTCCCGCCCTCGCCGCACCCCCCCACCCCTCCGTGCGGGTGCAGTGTCAGGAAAGGTGCAAAGCTGGGGCGTGGCTTCCAGCCGGTGCAGTGGGATTTCGCCCGGTGCGGGGAGCGGGGAGCGGGGAGCGGACCCTTTGTGAAGTGCCGTGGGGTGTGCGGGCTCGGGGGGGGGGCGGGGCGGGGCGGGGCGGGGCCAGGCTAGGCCAGGCCAGGCCGCTTTGCCGGCCCGGGAGGGGCTGAGGGAGCAGTGGCCGCCGGGGTGTGTTTGGCCCCCGGAGCCGCGCTCCCCTCCCCGGGGAGAGAGGGACACACGGAGGGAGGGGGAGGGGCGGCGGGCGCCAAAGGAGAGGTCAAGGAGGCCAGAGGCAACAGGCAACAGGCAAAAGGCAAAAGCCTACAGCACCCGGTATTCCCAGGCGGTCTCCCATCCAAGTACTAACCAGGCCCGACCCTGCTTAGCTTCCGAGATCAGACGAGATCGGGCGCGTTCAGGGTGGTATGGCCGTAGACGCCGGCGGCTGCCGCTGGGCGCCTCAAGAGCCTGCTCCACGCATCCCAAGCCCAGCGGGTGCCGCGCTTCACCCATGCACGCGCCTGCCTGCCTGCCTGCCTGCCTGCCTGGCTGCCTGCCTCGCTGCCGCCGCCCTCCGCCGCGGGCCCCGGGCGGGTGGCGGAGGCGGCGCAAGAGGACCCTGGCAAGGCGCTGTGGCGCAAGCCCCGGCCTTCACCGATCCCGGGACTCTGGCAGACTGCTCCCGGCTTGGCCCCACGCCCGCCTCCGCTTCCATCCCGCACCGCACCGCACCGCACCGCACCGCACCGCACCACGTCGGGCCGCTCACTGGGAAGAGGGTGGAAGCGAGCGTGGGGCATCAGGCCGGCCGTGCCTTCTGGGCGCCCCCCCTCCCGCCGGGTTCTCAGCGCCTCCTCCCCAGTCGCAGGGCGAGCGCAGCCAGCCCGGAGGCCCCAGCGCCCCCACAGAACATCACCAGCGCGAGCCCGCAGCCCTAGCTGGGCCTCGCGAAACGCCGGGGGCCCTGGGGATGGGGGCTGGAGGGAGGGAAGAGGTCCGGGACCCAGGGAGCCCAGTCCTGTGGCGGAGTCTGTGTTTGGGGTCTCGCTGCCCCGCCCGCTCCTGTGTTTTTGGATCCACCCACCCAGCCCCCACCCTCCAGTCCCCAGGCGCCAGCCCCCGGTCCCGCCCTCGCCGCACCCCCCCACCCCTCCGTGCGGGTGCAGTGTCAGGAAAGGTGCAAAGCTGGGGCGTGGCTTCCAGCCGGTGCAGTGGGATTTCGCCCGGTGCGGGGAGCGGGGAGCGGGGAGCGGACCCCTTGTGAAGTGCCGTGGGGTGTGCGGGCTCGGGGGGGGGCGGGGCGGGGCGGGGCGGGGCCAGGCTAGGCCAGGCCAGGCCGCTTTGCCGGCCCGGGAGGGGCTGAGGGAGCAGTGGCCGCCGGGGTGTGTTTGGCCCCCGGAGCCGCGCTCCCCTCCCCGGGGAGAGAGGGACACACGGAGGGAGGGGGAGGGGCGGCGGGCGCCAAAGGAGAGGTCAAGGAGGCCAGAGGCAACAGGCAACAGGCAAAAGGCAAAAGCCTACAGCACCCGGTATTCCCAGGCGGTCTCCCATCCAAGTACTAACCAGGCCCGACCCTGCTTAGCTTCCGAGATCAGACGAGATCGGGCGCGTTCAGGGTGGTATGGCCGTAGACGCCGGCGGCTGCCGCTGGGCGCCTCAAGAGCCTGCTCCACGCATCCCAAGCCCAGCGGGTGCCGCGCTTCACCCATGCACGCGCCTGCCTGCCTGCCTGCCTGCCTGCCTGGCTGCCTGCCTCGCTGCCGCCGCCCTCCGCCGCGGGCCCCGGGCGGGTGGCGGAGGCGGCGCAAGAGGACCCTGGCAAGGCGCTGTGGCGCAAGCCCCGGCCTTCACCGATCCCGGGACTCTGGTAGACTGCTCCCGGCTTGGCCCCACGCCCGCCTCCGCTTCCATCCCGCACCGCACCGCACCGCACCGCACCGCACCGCACCACGTCGGGCCGCTCACTGGGAAGAGGGTGGAAGCGAGCGTGGGGCATCAGGCCGGCCGTGCCTTCTGGGCGCCCCCCCTCCCGCCGGGTTCTCAGCGCCTCCTCCCCAGTCGCAGGGCGAGCGCAGCCAGCCCGGAGGCCCCAGCGCCCCCACAGAACATCACCAGCGCGAGCCCGCAGCCCTAGCTGGGCCTCGCGAAACGCCGGGGGCCCTGGGGATGGGGGCTGGAGGGAGGGAAGAGGTCCGGGACCCAGGGAGCCCAGTCCTGTGGCGGAGTCTGTGTTTGGGGTCTCGCTGCCCCGCCCGCTCCTGTGTTTTTGGATCCACCCACCCAGCCCCCACCCTCCAGTCCCCAGGCGCCAGCCCCCGGTCCCGCCCTCGCCGCACCCCCCCACCCCTCCGTGCGGGTGCAGTGTCAGGAAAGGTGCAAAGCTGGGGCGTGGCTTCCAGCCGGTGCAGTGGGATTTCGCCCGGTGCGGGGAGCGGGGAGCGGGGAGCGGACCCCTTGTGAAGTGCCGTGGGGTGTGCGGGCTCGGGGGGGGGGGCGGGGCGGGGCGGGGCGGGGCCAGGCTAGGCCAGGCCAGGCCGCTTTGCCGGCCCGGGAGGGGCTGAGGGAGCAGTGGCCGCCGGGGTGTGTTTGGCCCCCGGAGCCGCGCTCCCCTCCCCGGGGAGAGAGGGACACACGGAGGGAGGGGGAGGGGCGGCGGGCGCCAAAGGAGAGGTCAAGGAGGCCAGAGGCAACAGGCAACAGGCAAAAGGCAAAAGCCTACAGCACCCGGTATTCCCAGGCGGTCTCCCATCCAAGTACTAACCAGGCCCGACCCTGCTTAGCTTCCGAGATCAGACGAGATCGGGCGCGTTCAGGGTGGTATGGCCGTAGACGCCGGCGGCTGCCGCTGGGCGCCTCAAGAGCCTGCTCCACGCATCCCAAGCCCAGCGGGTGCCGCGCTTCACCCATGCACGCGCCTGCCTGCCTGCCTGCCTGCCTGCCTGGCTGCCTGCCTCGCTGCCGCCGCCCTCCGCCGCGGGCCCCGGGCGGGTGGCGGAGGCGGCGCAAGAGGACCCTGGCAAGGCGCTGTGGCGCAAGCCCCGGCCTTCACCGATCCCGGGACTCTGGCAGACTGCTCCCGGCTTGGCCCCACGCCCGCCTCCGCTTCCATCCCGCACCGCACCGCACCGCACCGCACCGCACCACGTCGGGCCGCTCACTGGGAAGAGGGTGGAAGCGAGCGTGGGGCATCAGGCCGGCCGTGCCTTCTGGGCGCCCCCCCTCCCGCCGGGTTCTCAGCGCCTCCTCCCCAGTCGCAGGGCGAGCGCAGCCAGCCCGGAGGCCCCAGCGCCCCCACAGAACATCACCAGCGCGAGCCCGCAGCCCTAGCTGGGCCTCGCGAAACGCCGGGGGCCCTGGGGATGGGGGCTGGAGGGAGGGAAGAGGTCCGGGACCCAGGGAGCCCAGTCCTGTGGCGGAGTCTGTGTTTGGGGTCTCGCTGCCCCGCCCGCTCCTGTGTTTTTGGATCCACCCACCCAGCCCCCACCCTCCAGTCCCCAGGCGCCAGCCCCCGGTCCCGCCCTCGCCGCACCCCCCCACCCCTCCGTGCGGGTGCAGTGTCAGGAAAGGTGCAAAGCTGGGGCGTGGCTTCCAGCCGGTGCAGTGGGATTTCGCCCGGTGCGGGGAGCGGGGAGCGGGGAGCGGACCCTTTGTGAAGTGCCGTGGGGTGTGCGGGCTCGGGGGGGGGGCGGGGCGGGGCGGGGCGGGGCCAGGCTAGGCCAGGCCAGGCCGCTTTGCCGGCCCGGGAGGGGCTGAGGGAGCAGTGGCCGCCGGGGTGTGTTTGGCCCCCGGAGCCGCGCTCCCCTCCCCGGGGAGAGAGGGACACACGGAGGGAGGGGGAGGGGCGGCGGGCGCCAAAGGAGAGGTCAAGGAGGCCAGAGGCAACAGGCAACAGGCAAAAGGCAAAAGCCTACAGCACCCGGTATTCCCAGGCGGTCTCCCATCCAAGTACTAACCAGGCCCGACCCTGCTTAGCTTCCGAGATCAGACGAGATCGGGCGCGTTCAGGGTGGTATGGCCGTAGACGCCGGCGGCTGCCGCTGGGCGCCTCAAGAGCCTGCTCCACGCATCCCAAGCCCAGCGGGTGCCGCGCTTCACCCATGCACGCGCCTGCCTGCCTGCCTGCCTGCCTGCCTGGCTGCCTGCCTCGCTGCCGCCGCCCTCCGCCGCGGGCCCCGGGCGGGTGGCGGAGGCGGCGCAAGAGGACCCTGGCAAGGCGCTGTGGCGCAAGCCCCGGCCTTCACCGATCCCGGGACTCTGGCAGACTGCTCCCGGCTTGGCCCCACGCCCGCCTCCGCTTCCATCCCGCACCGCACCGCACCGCACCGCACCGCACCGCACCACGTCGGGCCGCTCACTGGGAAGAGGGTGGAAGCGAGCGTGGGGCATCAGGCCGGCCGTGCCTTCTGGGCGCCCCCCCTCCCGCCGGGTTCTCAGCGCCTCCTCCCCAGTCGCAGGGCGAGCGCAGCCAGCCCGGAGGCCCCAGCGCCCCCACAGAACATCACCAGCGCGAGCCCGCAGCCCTAGCTGGGCCTCGCGAAACGCCGGGGGCCCTGGGGATGGGGGCTGGAGGGAGGGAAGAGGTCCGGGACCCAGGGAGCCCAGTCCTGTGGCGGAGTCTGTGTTTGGGGTCTCGCTGCCCCGCCCGCTCCTGTGTTTTTGGATCCACCCACCCAGCCCCCACCCTCCAGTCCCCAGGCGCCAGCCCCCGGTCCCGCCCTCGCCGCACCCCCCCACCCCTCCGTGCGGGTGCAGTGTCAGGAAAGGTGCAAAGCTGGGGCGTGGCTTCCAGCCGGTGCAGTGGGATTTCGCCCGGTGCGGGGAGCGGGGAGCGGGGAGCGGACCCCTTGTGAAGTGCCGTGGGGTGTGCGGGCTCGGGGGGGGGCGGGGCGGGGCGGGGCGGGGCCAGGCTAGGCCAGGCCAGGCCGCTTTGCCGGCCCGGGAGGGGCTGAGGGAGCAGTGGCCGCCGGGGTGTGTTTGGCCCCCGGAGCCGCGCTCCCCTCCCCGGGGAGAGAGGGACACACGGAGGGAGGGGGAGGGGCGGCGGGCGCCAAAGGAGAGGTCAAGGAGGCCAGAGGCAACAGGCAACAGGCAAAAGGCAAAAGCCTACAGCACCCGGTATTCCCAGGCGGTCTCCCATCCAAGTACTAACCAGGCCCGACCCTGCTTAGCTTCCGAGATCAGACGAGATCGGGCGCGTTCAGGGTGGTATGGCCGTAGACGCCGGCGGCTGCCGCTGGGCGCCTCAAGAGCCTGCTCCACGCATCCCAAGCCCAGCGGGTGCCGCGCTTCACCCATGCACGCGCCTGCCTGCCTGCCTGCCTGCCTGCCTGGCTGCCTGCCTCGCTGCCGCCGCCCTCCGCCGCGGGCCCCGGGCGGGTGGCGGAGGCGGCGCAAGAGGACCCTGGCAAGGCGCTGTGGCGCAAGCCCCGGCCTTCACCGATCCCGGGACTCTGGTAGACTGCTCCCGGCTTGGCCCCACGCCCGCCTCCGCTTCCATCCCGCACCGCACCGCACCGCACCGCACCGCACCGCACCACGTCGGGCCGCTCACTGGGAAGAGGGTGGAAGCGAGCGTGGGGCATCAGGCCGGCCGTGCCTTCTGGGCGCCCCCCCTCCCGCCGGGTTCTCAGCGCCTCCTCCCCAGTCGCAGGGCGAGCGCAGCCAGCCCGGAGGCCCCAGCGCCCCCACAGAACATCACCAGCGCGAGCCCGCAGCCCTAGCTGGGCCTCGCGAAACGCCGGGGGCCCTGGGGATGGGGGCTGGAGGGAGGGAAGAGGTCCGGGACCCAGGGAGCCCAGTCCTGTGGCGGAGTCTGTGTTTGGGGTCTCGCTGCCCCGCCCGCTCCTGTGTTTTTGGATCCACCCACCCAGCCCCCACCCTCCAGTCCCCAGGCGCCAGCCCCCGGTCCCGCCCTCGCCGCACCCCCCCACCCCTCCGTGCGGGTGCAGTGTCAGGAAAGGTGCAAAGCTGGGGCGTGGCTTCCAGCCGGTGCAGTGGGATTTCGCCCGGTGCGGGGAGCGGGGAGCGGGGAGCGGACCCCTTGTGAAGTGCCGTGGGGTGTGCGGGCTCGGGGGGGGGGCGGGGCGGGGCGGGGCGGGGCCAGGCTAGGCCAGGCCAGGCCGCTTTGCCGGCCCGGGAGGGGCTGAGGGAGCAGTGGCCGCCGGGGTGTGTTTGGCCCCCGGAGCCGCGCTCCCCTCCCCGGGGAGAGAGGGACACACGGAGGAAGGGGGAGGGGCGGCGGGCGCCAAAGGAGAGGTCAAGGAGGCCAGAGGCAACAGGCAACAGGCAAAAGGCAAAAGCCTACAGCACCCGGTATTCCCAGGCGGTCTCCCATCCAAGTACTAACCAGGCCCGACCCTGCTTAGCTTCCGAGATCAGACGAGATCGGGCGCGTTCAGGGTGGTATGGCCGTAGACGCCGGCGGCTGCCGCTGGGCGCCTCAAGAGCCTGCTCCACGCATCCCAAGCCCAGCGGGTGCCGCGCTTCACCCATGCACGCGCCTGCCTGCCTGCCTGCCTGCCTGCCTGGCTGCCTGCCTCGCTGCCGCCGCCCTCCGCCGCGGGCCCCGGGCGGGTGGCGGAGGCGGCGCAAGAGGACCCTGGCAAGGCGCTGTGGCGCAAGCCCCGGCCTTCACCGATCCCGGGACTCTGGCAGACTGCTCCCGGCTTGGCCCCACGCCCGCCTCCGCTTCCATCCCGCACCGCACCGCACCGCACCGCACCGCACCGCACCGCACCACGTCGGGCCGCTCACTGGGAAGAGGGTGGAAGCGAGCGTGGGGCATCAGGCCGGCCGTGCCTTCTGGGCGCCCCCCCTCCCGCCGGGTTCTCAGCGCCTCCTCCCCAGTCGCAGGGCGAGCGCAGCCAGCCCGGAGGCCCCAGCGCCCCCACAGAACATCACCAGCGCGAGCCCGCAGCCCTAGCTGGGCCTCGCGAAACGCCGGGGGCCCTGGGGATGGGGGCTGGAGGGAGGGAAGAGGTCCGGGACCCAGGGAGCCCAGTCCTGTGGCGGAGTCTGTGTTTGGGGTCTCGCTGCCCCGCCCGCTCCTGTGTTTTTGGATCCACCCACCCAGCCCCCACCCTCCAGTCCCCAGGCGCCAGCCCCCGGTCCCGCCCTCGCCGCACCCCCCCACCCCTCCGTGCGGGTGCAGTGTCAGGAAAGGTGCAAAGCTGGGGCGTGGCTTCCAGCCGGTGCAGTGGGATTTCGCCCGGTGCGGGGAGCGGGGAGCGGGGAGCGGACCCCTTGTGAAGTGCCGTGGGGTGTGCGGGCTCGGGGGGGGGCGGGGCGGGGCGGGGCGGGGCCAGGCTAGGCCAGGCCAGGCCGCTTTGCCGGCCCGGGAGGGGCTGAGGGAGCAGTGGCCGCCGGGGTGTGTTTGGCCCCCGGAGCCGCGCTCCCCTCCCCGGGGAGAGAGGGACACACGGAGGGAGGGGGAGGGGCGGCGGGCGCCAAAGGAGAGGTCAAGGAGGCCAGAGGCAACAGGCAACAGGCAAAAGGCAAAAGCCTACAGCACCCGGTATTCCCAGGCGGTCTCCCATCCAAGTACTAACCAGGCCCGACCCTGCTTAGCTTCCGAGATCAGACGAGATCGGGCGCGTTCAGGGTGGTATGGCCGTAGACGCCGGCGGCTGCCGCTGGGCGCCTCAAGAGCCTGCTCCACGCATCCCAAGCCCAGCGGGTGCCGCGCTTCACCCATGCACGCGCCTGCCTGCCTGCCTGCCTGCCTGCCTGGCTGCCTGCCTCGCTGCCGCCGCCCTCCGCCGCGGGCCCCGGGCGGGTGGCGGAGGCGGCGCAAGAGGACCCTGGCAAGGCGCTGTGGCGCAAGCCCCGGCCTTCACCGATCCCGGGACTCTGGCAGACTGCTCCCGGCTTGGCCCCACGCCCGCCTCCGCTTCCATCCCGCACCGCACCGCACCGCACCGCACCGCACCGCACCACGTCGGGCCGCTCACTGGGAAGAGGGTGGAAGCGAGCGTGGGGCATCAGGCCGGCCGTGCCTTCTGGGCGCCCCCCCTCCCGCCGGGTTCTCAGCGCCTCCTCCCCAGTCGCAGGGCGAGCGCAGCCAGCCCGGAGGCCCCAGCGCCCCCACAGAACATCACCAGCGCGAGCCCGCAGCCCTAGCTGGGCCTCGCGAAACGCCGGGGGCCCTGGGGATGGGGGCTGGAGGGAGGGAAGAGGTCCGGGACCCAGGGAGCCCAGTCCTGTGGCGGAGTCTGTGTTTGGGGTCTCGCTGCCCCGCCCGCTCCTGTGTTTTTGGATCCACCCACCCAGCCCCCACCCTCCAGTCCCCAGGCGCCAGCCCCCGGTCCCGCCCTCGCCGCACCCCCCCACCCCTCCGTGCGGGTGCAGTGTCAGGAAAGGTGCAAAGCTGGGGCGTGGCTTCCAGCCGGTGCAGTGGGATTTCGCCCGGTGCGGGGAGCGGGGAGCGGGGAGCGGACCCCTTGTGAAGTGCCGTGGGGTGTGCGGGCTCGGGGGGGGGGCGGGGCGGGGCGGGGCGGGGCCAGGCTAGGCCAGGCCAGGCCGCTTTGCCGGCCCGGGAGGGGCTGAGGGAGCAGTGGCCGCCGGGGTGTGTTTGGCTCCCGGAGCCGCGCTCCCCTCCCCGGGGAGAGAGGGACACACGGAGGGAGGGGGAGGGGCGGCGGGCGCCAAAGGAGAGGTCAAGGAGGCCAGAGGCAACAGGCAACAGGCAAAAGGCAAAAGCCTACAGCACCCGGTATTCCCAGGCGGTCTCCCATCCAAGTACTAACCAGGCCCGACCCTGCTTAGCTTCCGAGATCAGACGAGATCGGGCGCGTTCAGGGTGGTATGGCCGTAGACGCCGGCGGCTGCCGCTGGGCGCCTCAAGAGCCTGCTCCACGCATCCCAAGCCCAGCGGGTGCCGCGCTTCACCCATGCACGCGCCTGCCTGCCTGCCTGCCTGCCTGCCTGCCTGGCTGCCTGCCTCGCTGCCGCCGCCCTCCGCCGCGGGCCCCGGGCGGGTGGCGGAGGCGGCGCAAGAGGACCCTGGCAAGGCGCTGTGGCGCAAGCCCCGGCCTTCACCGATCCCGGGACTCTGGCAGACTGCTCCCGGCTTGGCCCCACGCCCGCCTCCGCTTCCATCCCGCACCGCACCGCACCGCACCGCACCACGTCGGGCCGCTCACTGGGAAGAGGGTGGAAGCGAGCGTGGGGCATCAGGCCGGCCGTGCCTTCTGGGCGCCCCCCCTCCCGCCGGGTTCTCAGCGCCTCCTCCCCAGTCGCAGGGCGAGCGCAGCCAGCCCGGAGGCCCCAGCGCCCCCACAGAACATCACCAGCGCGAGCCCGCAGCCCTAGCTGGGCCTCGCGAAACGCCGGGGGCCCTGGGGATGGGGGCTGGAGGGAGGGAAGAGGTCCGGGACCCAGGGAGCCCAGTCCTGTGGCGGAGTCTGTGTTTGGGGTCTCGCTGCCCCGCCCGCTCCTGTGTTTTTGGATCCACCCACCCAGCCCCCACCCTCCAGTCCCCAGGCGCCAGCCCCCGGTCCCGCCCTCGCCGCACCCCCCCACCCCTCCGTGCGGGTGCAGTGTCAGGAAAGGTGCAAAGCTGGGGCGTGGCTTCCAGCCGGTGCAGTGGGATTTCGCCCGGTGCGGGGAGCGGGGAGCGGGGAGCGGACCCCTTGTGAAGTGCCGTGGGGTGTGCGGGCTCGGGGGGGGGGGCGGGGCGGGGCGGGGCGGGGCCAGGCTAGGCCAGGCCAGGCCGCTTTGCCGGCCCGGGAGGGGCTGAGGGAGCAGTGGCCGCCGGGGTGTGTTTGGCCCCCGGAGCCGCGCTCCCCTCCCCGGGGAGAGAGGGACACACGGAGGGAGGGGGAGGGGCGGCGGGCGCCAAAGGAGAGGTCAAGGAGGCCAGAGGCAACAGGCAACAGGCAAAAGGCAAAAGCCTACAGCACCCGGTATTCCCAGGCGGTCTCCCATCCAAGTACTAACCAGGCCCGACCCTGCTTAGCTTCCGAGATCAGACGAGATCGGGCGCGTTCAGGGTGGTATGGCCGTAGACGCCGGCGGCTGCCGCTGGGCGCCTCAAGAGCCTGCTCCACGCATCCCAAGCCCAGCGGGTGCCGCGCTTCACCCATGCACGCGCCTGCCTGCCTGCCTGCCTGCCTGCCTGCCTGGCTGCCTGCCTCGCT
The DNA here is from genome assembly GCF_028749965.1 of Puma concolor. Lineage (NCBI taxonomy): Eukaryota > Metazoa > Chordata > Mammalia > Carnivora > Felidae > Puma > Puma concolor. The sequence goes on along the minus strand of NW_028240156.1, from coordinate 23,178 downwards.
GCCGCCGCCCTCCGCCGCGGGCCCCGGGCGGGTGGCGGAGGCGGCGCAAGAGGACCCTGGCAAGGCGCTGTGGCGCAAGCCCCGGCCTTCACCGATCCCGGGACTCTGGCAGACTGCTCCCGGCTTGGCCCCACGCCCGCCTCCGCTTCCATCCCGCACCGCACCGCACCGCACCGCACCGCACCGCACCGCACCACGTCGGGCCGCTCACTGGGAAGAGGGTGGAAGCGAGCGTGGGGCATCAGGCCGGCCGTGCCTTCTGGGCGCCCCCCCTCCCGCCGGGTTCTCAGCGCCTCCTCCCCAGTCGCAGGGCGAGCGCAGCCAGCCCGGAGGCCCCAGCGCCCCCACAGAACATCACCAGCGCGAGCCCGCAGCCCTAGCTGGGCCTCGCGAAACGCCGGGGGCCCTGGGGATGGGGGCTGGAGGGAGGGAAGAGGTCCGGGACCCAGGGAGCCCAGTCCTGTGGCGGAGTCTGTGTTTGGGGTCTCGCTGCCCCGCCCGCTCCTGTGTTTTTGGATCCACCCACCCAGCCCCCACCCTCCAGTCCCCAGGCGCCAGCCCCCGGTCCCGCCCTCGCCGCACCCCCCCACCCCTCCGTGCGGGTGCAGTGTCAGGAAAGGTGCAAAGCTGGGGCGTGGCTTCCAGCCGGTGCAGTGGGATTTCGCCCGGTGCGGGGAGCGGGGAGCGGGGAGCGGACCCCTTGTGAAGTGCCGTGGGGTGTGCGGGCTCGGGGGGGGGCGGGGCGGGGCGGGGCGGGGCCAGGCTAGGCCAGGCCAGGCCGCTTTGCCGGCCCGGGAGGGGCTGAGGGAGCAGTGGCCGCCGGGGTGTGTTTGGCCCCCGGAGCCGCGCTCCCCTCCCCGGGGAGAGAGGGACACACGGAGGGAGGGGGAGGGGCGGCGGGCGCCAAAGGAGAGGTCAAGGAGGCCAGAGGCAACAGGCAACAGGCAAAAGGCAAAAGCCTACAGCACCCGGTATTCCCAGGCGGTCTCCCATCCAAGTACTAACCAGGCCCGACCCTGCTTAGCTTCCGAGATCAGACGAGATCGGGCGCGTTCAGGGTGGTATGGCCGTAGACGCCGGCGGCTGCCGCTGGGCGCCTCAAGAGCCTGCTCCACGCATCCCAAGCCCAGCGGGTGCCGCGCTTCACCCATGCACGCGCCTGCCTGCCTGCCTGCCTGCCTGCCTGGCTGCCTGCCTCGCTGCCGCCGCCCTCCGCCGCGGGCCCCGGGCGGGTGGCGGAGGCGGCGCAAGAAGACCCTGGCAAGGCGCTGTGGCGCAAGCCCCGGCCTTCACCGATCCCGGGACTCTGGCAGACTGCTCCCGGCTTGGCCCCACGCCCGCCTCCGCTTCCATCCCGCACCGCACCGCACCGCACCGCACCGCACCGCACCACGTCGGGCCGCTCACTGGGAAGAGGGTGGAAGCGAGCGTGGGGCATCAGGCCGGCCGTGCCTTCTGGGCGCCCCCCCTCCCGCCGGGTTCTCAGCGCCTCCTCCCCAGTCGCAGGGCGAGCGCAGCCAGCCCGGAGGCCCCAGCGCCCCCACAGAACATCACCAGCGCGAGCCCGCAGCCCTAGCTGGGCCTCGCGAAACGCCGGGGGCCCTGGGGATGGGGGCTGGAGGGAGGGAAGAGGTCCGGGACCCAGGGAGCCCAGTCCTGTGGCGGAGTCTGTGTTTGGGGTCTCGCTGCCCCGCCCGCTCCTGTGTTTTTGGATCCACCCACCCAGCCCCCACCCTCCAGTCCCCAGGCGCCAGCCCCCGGTCCCGCCCTCGCCGCACCCCCCCACCCCTCCGTGCGGGTGCAGTGTCAGGAAAGGTGCAAAGCTGGGGCGTGGCTTCCAGCCGGTGCAGTGGGATTTCGCCCGGTGCGGGGAGCGGGGAGCGGGGAGCGGACCCCTTGTGAAGTGCCGTGGGGTGTGCGGGCTCGGGGGGGGGGCGGGGCGGGGCGGGGCGGGGCCAGGCTAGGCCAGGCCAGGCCGCTTTGCCGGCCCGGGAGGGGCTGAGGGAGCAGTGGCCGCCGGGGTGTGTTTGGCTCCCGGAGCCGCGCTCCCCTCCCCGGGGAGAGAGGGACACACGGAGGGAGGGGGAGGGGCGGCGGGCGCCAAAGGAGAGGTCAAGGAGGCCAGAGGCAACAGGCAACAGGCAAAAGGCAAAAGCCTACAGCACCCGGTATTCCCGGGCGGTCTCCCATCCAAGTACTAACCAGGCCCGACCCTGCTTAGCTTCCGAGATCAGACGAGATCGGGCGCGTTCAGGGTGGTATGGCCGTAGACGCCGGCGGCTGCCGCTGGGCGCCTCAAGAGCCTGCTCCACGCATCCCAAGCCCAGCGGGTGCCGCGCTTCACCCATGCACGCGCCTGCCTGCCTGCCTGCCTGCCTGCCTGCCTGGCTGCCTGCCTCGCTGCCGCCGCCCTCCGCCGCGGGCCCCGGGCGGGTGGCGGAGGCGGCGCAAGAGGACCCTGGCAAGGCGCTGTGGCGCAAGCCCCGGCCTTCACCGATCCCGGGACTCTGGCAGACTGCTCCCGGCTTGGCCCCACGCCCGCCTCCGCTTCAATCCCGCACCGCACCGCACCGCACCGCACCACGTCGGGCCGCTCACTGGGAAGAGGGTGGAAGCGAGCGTGGGGCATCAGGCCGGCCGTGCCTTCTGGGCGCCCCCCCTCCCGCCGGGTTCTCAGCGCCTCCTCCCCAGTCGCAGGGCGAGCGCAGCCAGCCCGGAGGCCCCAGCGCCCCCACAGAACATCACCAGCGCGAGCCCGCAGCCCTAGCTGGGCCTCGCGAAACGCCGGGGGCCCTGGGGATGGGGGCTGGAGGGAGGGAAGAGGTCCGGGACCCAGGGAGCCCAGTCCTGTGGCGGAGTCTGTGTTTGGGGTCTCGCTGCCCCGCCCGCTCCTGTGTTTTTGGATCCACCCACCCAGCCCCCACCCTCCAGTCCCCAGGCGCCAGCCCCCGGTCCCGCCCTCGCCGCACCCCCCCACCCCTCCGTGCGGGTGCAGTGTCAGGAAAGGTGCAAAGCTGGGGCGTGGCTTCCAGCCGGTGCAGTGGGATTTCGCCCGGTGCGGGGAGCGGGGAGCGGGGAGCGGACCCCTTGTGAAGTGCCGTGGGGTGTGCGGGCTCGGGGGGGGGGCGGGGCGGGGCGGGGCGGGGCCAGGCTAGGCCAGGCCAGGCCGCTTTGCCGGCCCGGGAGGGGCTGAGGGAGCAGTGGCCGCCGGGGTGTGTTTGGCTCCCGGAGCCGCGCTCCCCTCCCCGGGGAGAGAGGGACACACGGAGGGAGGGGGAGGGGCGGCGGGCGCCAAAGGAGAGGTCAAGGAGGCCAGAGGCAACAGGCAACAGGCAAAAGGCAAAAGCCTACAGCACCCGGTATTCCCGGGCGGTCTCCCATCCAAGTACTAACCAGGCCCGACCCTGCTTAGCTTCCGAGATCAGACGAGATCGGGCGCGTTCAGGGTGGTATGGCCGTAGACGCCGGCGGCTGCCGCTGGGCGCCTCAAGAGCCTGCTCCACGCATCCCAAGCCCAGCGGGTGCCGCGCTTCACCCATGCACGCGCCTGCCTGCCTGCCTGCCTGCCTGCCTGCCTGGCTGCCTGCCTCGCTGCCGCCGCCCTCCGCCGCGGGCCCCGGGCGGGTGGCGGAGGCGGCGCAAGAGGACCCTGGCAAGGCGCTGTGGCGCAAGCCCCGGCCTTCACCGATCCCGGGACTCTGGCAGACTGCTCCCGGCTTGGCCCCACGCCCGCCTCCGCTTCCATCCCGCACCGCACCGCACCGCACCGCACCGCACCACGTCGGGCCGCTCACTGGGAAGAGGGTGGAAGCGAGCGTGGGGCATCAGGCCGGCCGTGCCTTCTGGGCGCCCCCCCTCCCGCCGGGTTCTCAGCGCCTCCTCCCCAGTCGCAGGGCGAGCGCAGCCAGCCCGGAGGCCCCAGCGCCCCCACAGAACATCACCAGCGCGAGCCCGCAGCCCTAGCTGGGCCTCGCGAAACGCCGGGGGCCCTGGGGATGGGGGCTGGAGGGAGGGAAGAGGTCCGGGACCCAGGGAGCCCAGTCCTGTGGCGGAGTCTGTGTTTGGGGTCTCGCTGCCCCGCCCGCTCCTGTGTTTTTGGATCCACCCACCCAGCCCCCACCCTCCAGTCCCCAGGCGCCAGCCCCCGGTCCCGCCCTCGCCGCACCCCCCCACCCCTCCGTGCGGGTGCAGTGTCAGGAAAGGTGCAAAGCTGGGGCGTGGCTTCCAGCCGGTGCAGTGGGATTTCGCCCGGTGCGGGGAGCGGGGAGCGGGGAGCGGACCCCTTGTGAAGTGCCGTGGGGTGTGCGGGCTCGGGGGGGGGCGGGGCGGGGCGGGGCGGGGCCAGGCTAGGCCAGGCCAGGCCGCTTTGCCGGCCCGGGAGGGGCTGAGGGAGCAGTGGCCGCCGGGGTGTGTTTGGCCCCCGGAGCCGCGCTCCCCTCCCCGGGGAGAGAGGGACACACGGAGGGAGGGGGAGGGGCGGCGGGCGCCAAAGGAGAGGTCAAGGAGGCCAGAGGCAACAGGCAACAGGCAAAAGGCAAAAGCCTACAGCACCCGGTATTCCCAGGCGGTCTCCCATCCAAGTACTAACCAGGCCCGACCCTGCTTAGCTTCCGAGATCAGACGAGATCGGGCGCGTTCAGGGTGGTATGGCCGTAGACGCCGGCGGCTGCCGCTGGGCGCCTCAAGAGCCTGCTCCACGCATCCCAAGCCCAGCGGGTGCCGCGCTTCACCCATGCACGCGCCTGCCTGCCTGCCTGCCTGCCTGCCTGCCTGGCTGCCTGCCTCGCTGCCGCCGCCCTCCGCCGCGGGCCCCGGGCGGGTGGCGGAGGCGGCGCAAGAGGACCCTGGCAAGGCGCTGTGGCGCAAGCCCCGGCCTTCACCGATCCCGGGACTCTGGCAGACTGCTCCCGGCTTGGCCCCACGCCCGCCTCCGCTTCCATCCCGCACCGCACCGCACCGCACCGCACCGCACCACGTCGGGCCGCTCACTGGGAAGAGGGTGGAAGCGAGCGTGGGGCATCAGGCCGGCCGTGCCTTCTGGGCGCCCCCCCTCCCGCCGGGTTCTCAGCGCCTCCTCCCCAGTCGCAGGGCGAGCGCAGCCAGCCCGGAGGCCCCAGCGCCCCCACAGAACATCACCAGCGCGAGCCCGCAGCCCTAGCTGGGCCTCGCGAAACGCCGGGGGCCCTGGGGATGGGGGCTGGAGGGAGGGAAGAGGTCCGGGACCCAGGGAGCCCAGTCCTGTGGCGGAGTCTGTGTTTGGGGTCTCGCTGCCCCGCCCGCTCCTGTGTTTTTGGATCCACCCACCCAGCCCCCACCCTCCAGTCCCCAGGCGCCAGCCCCCGGTCCCGCCCTCGCCGCACCCCCCCACCCCTCCGTGCGGGTGCAGTGTCAGGAAAGGTGCAAAGCTGGGGCGTGGCTTCCAGCCGGTGCAGTGGGATTTCGCCCGGTGCGGGGAGCGGGGAGCGGGGAGCGGACCCCTTGTGAAGTGCCGTGGGGTGTGCGGGCTCGGGGGGGGGGGCGGGGCGGGGCGGGGCGGGGCCAGGCTAGGCCAGGCCAGGCCGCTTTGCCGGCCCGGGAGGGGCTGAGGGAGCAGTGGCCGCCGGGGTGTGTTTGGCCCCCGGAGCCGCGCTCCCCTCCCCGGGGAGAGAGGGACACACGGAGGGAGGGGGAGGGGCGGCGGGCGCCAAAGGAGAGGTCAAGGAGGCCAGAGGCAACAGGCAACAGGCAAAAGGCAAAAGCCTACAGCACCCGGTATTCCCAGGCGGTCTCCCATCCAAGTACTAACCAGGCCCGACCCTGCTTAGCTTCCGAGATCAGACGAGATCGGGCGCGTTCAGGGTGGTATGGCCGTAGACGCCGGCGGCTGCCGCTGGGCGCCTCAAGAGCCTGCTCCACGCATCCCAAGCCCAGCGGGTGCCGCGCTTCACCCATGCACGCGCCTGCCTGCCTGCCTGCCTGCCTGCCTGCCTGGCTGCCTGCCTCGCTGCCGCCGCCCTCCGCCGCGGGCCCCGGGCGGGTGGCGGAGGCGGCGCAAGAGGACCCTGGCAAGGCGCTGTGGCGCAAGCCCCGGCCTTCACCGATCCCGGGACTCTGGCAGACTGCTCCCGGCTTGGCCCCACGCCCGCCTCCGCTTCCATCCCGCACCGCACCGCACCGCACCGCACCGCACCGCACCGCACCACGTCGGGCCGCTCACTGGGAAGAGGGTGGAAGCGAGCGTGGGGCATCAGGCCGGCCGTGCCTTCTGGGCGCCCCCCCTCCCGCCGGGTTCTCAGCGCCTCCTCCCCAGTCGCAGGGCGAGCGCAGCCAGCCCGGAGGCCCCAGCGCCCCCACAGAACATCACCAGCGCGAGCCCGCAGCCCTAGCTGGGCCTCGCGAAACGCCGGGGGCCCTGGGGATGGGGGCTGGAGGGAGGGAAGAGGTCCGGGACCCAGGGAGCCCAGTCCTGTGGCGGAGTCTGTGTTTGGGGTCTCGCTGCCCCGCCCGCTCCTGTGTTTTTGGATCCACCCACCCAGCCCCCACCCTCCAGTCCCCAGGCGCCAGCCCCCGGTCCCGCCCTCGCCGCACCCCCCCACCCCTCCGTGCGGGTGCAGTGTCAGGAAAGGTGCAAAGCTGGGGCGTGGCTTCCAGCCGGTGCAGTGGGATTTCGCCCGGTGCGGGGAGCGGGGAGCGGGGAGCGGACCCCTTGTGAAGTGCCGTGGGGTGTGCGGGCTCGGGGGGGGGCGGGGCGGGGCGGGGCGGGGCCAGGCTAGGCCAGGCCAGGCCGCTTTGCCGGCCCGGGAGGGGCTGAGGGAGCAGTGGCCGCCGGGGTGTGTTTGGCCCCCGGAGCCGCGCTCCCCTCCCCGGGGAGAGAGGGACACACGGAGGGAGGGGGAGGGGCGGCGGGCGCCAAAGGAGAGGTCAAGGAGGCCAGAGGCAACAGGCAACAGGCAAAAGGCAAAAGCCTACAGCACCCGGTATTCCCAGGCGGTCTCCCATCCAAGTACTAACCAGGCCCGACCCTGCTTAGCTTCCGAGATCAGACGAGATCGGGCGCGTTCAGGGTGGTATGGCCGTAGACGCCGGCGGCTGCCGCTGGGCGCCTCAAGAGCCTGCTCCACGCATCCCAAGCCCAGCGGGTGCCGCGCTTCACCCATGCACGCGCCTGCCTGCCTGCCTGCCTGCCTGCCTGGCTGCCTGCCTCGCTGCCGCCGCCCTCCGCCGCGGGCCCCGGGCGGGTGGCGGAGGCGGCGCAAGAGGACCCTGGCAAGGCGCTGTGGCGCAAGCCCCGGCCTTCACCGATCCCGGGACTCTGGCAGACTGCTCCCGGCTTGGCCCCACGCCCGCCTCCGCTTCCATCCCGCACCGCACCGCACCGCACCGCACCGCACCGCACCACGTCGGGCCGCTCACTGGGAAGAGGGTGGAAGCGAGCGTGGGGCATCAGGCCGGCCGTGCCTTCTGGGCGCCCCCCCTCCCGCCGGGTTCTCAGCGCCTCCTCCCCAGTCGCAGGGCGAGCGCAGCCAGCCCGGAGGCCCCAGCGCCCCCACAGAACATCACCAGCGCGAGCCCGCAGCCCTAGCTGGGCCTCGCGAAACGCCGGGGGCCCTGGGGATGGGGGCTGGAGGGAGGGAAGAGGTCCGGGACCCAGGGAGCCCAGTCCTGTGGCGGAGTCTGTGTTTGGGGTCTCGCTGCCCCGCCCGCTCCTGTGTTTTTGGATCCACCCACCCAGCCCCCACCCTCCAGTCCCCAGGCGCCAGCCCCCGGTCCCGCCCTCGCCGCACCCCCCCACCCCTCCGTGCGGGTGCAGTGTCAGGAAAGGTGCAAAGCTGGGGCGTGGCTTCCAGCCGGTGCAGTGGGATTTCGCCCGGTGCGGGGAGCAGGGAGCGGGGAGCGGACCCCTTGTGAAGTGCCGTGGGGTGTGCGGGCTCGGGGGGGGGGCGGGGCGGGGCGGGGCGGGGCCAGGCTAGGCCAGGCCAGGCCGCTTTGCCGGCCCGGGAGGGGCTGAGGGAGCAGTGGCCGCCGGGGTGTGTTTGGCCCCCGGAGCCGCGCTCCCCTCCCCGGGGAGAGAGGGACACACGGAGGGAGGGGGAGGGGCGGCGGGCGCCAAAGGAGAGGTCAAGGAGGCCAGAGGCAACAGGCAACAGGCAAAAGGCAAAAGCCTACAGCACCCGGTATTCCCAGGCGGTCTCCCATCCAAGTACTAACCAGGCCCGACCCTGCTTAGCTTCCGAGATCAGACGAGATCGGGCGCGTTCAGGGTGGTATGGCCGTAGACGCCGGCGGCTGCCGCTGGGCGCCTCAAGAGCCTGCTCCACGCATCCCAAGCCCAGCGGGTGCCGCGCTTCACCCATGCACGCGCCTGCCTGCCTGCCTGCCTGCCTGCCTGGCTGCCTGCCTCGCTGCCGCCGCCCTCCGCCGCGGGCCCCGGGCGGGTGGCGGAGGCGGCGCAAGAGGACCCTGGCAAGGCGCTGTGGCGCAAGCCCCGGCCTTCACCGATCCCGGGACTCTGGCAGACTGCTCCCGGCTTGGCCCCACGCCCGCCTCCGCTTCCATCCCGCACCGCACCGCACCGCACCGCACCGCACCACGTCGGGCCGCTCACTGGGAAGAGGGTGGAAGCGAGCGTGGGGCATCAGGCCGGCCGTGCCTTCTGGGCGCCCCCCCTCCCGCCGGGTTCTCAGCGCCTCCTCCCCAGTCGCAGGGCGAGCGCAGCCAGCCCGGAGGCCCCAGCGCCCCCACAGAACATCACCAGCGCGAGCCCGCAGCCCTAGCTGGGCCTCGCGAAACGCCGGGGGCCCTGGGGATGGGGGCTGGAGGGAGGGAAGAGGTCCGGGACCCAGGGAGCCCAGTCCTGTGGCGGAGTCTGTGTTTGGGGTCTCGCTGCCCCGCCCGCTCCTGTGTTTTTGGATCCACCCACCCAGCCCCCACCCTCCAGTCCCCAGGCGCCAGCCCCCGGTCCCGCCCTCGCCGCACCCCCCCACCCCTCCGTGCGGGTGCAGTGTCAGGAAAGGTGCAAAGCTGGGGCGTGGCTTCCAGCCGGTGCAGTGGGATTTCGCCCGGTGCGGGGAGCGGGGAGCGGGGAGCGGACCCCTTGTGAAGTGCCGTGGGGTGTGCGGGCTCGGGGGGGGGCGGGGCGGGGCGGGGCGGGGCCAGGCTAGGCCAGGCCAGGCCGCTTTGCCGGCCCGGGAGGGGCTGAGGGAGCAGTGGCCGCCGGGGTGTGTTTGGCCCCCGGAGCCGCGCTCCCCTCCCCGGGGAGAGAGGGACACACGGAGGGAGGGGGAGGGGCGGCGGGCGCCAAAGGAGAGGTCAAGGAGGCCAGAGGCAACAGGCAACAGGCAAAAGGCAAAAGCCTACAGCACCCGGTATTCCCAGGCGGTCTCCCATCCAAGTACTAACCAGGCCCGACCCTGCTTAGCTTCCGAGATCAGACGAGATCGGGCGCGTTCAGGGTGGTATGGCCGTAGACGCCGGCGGCTGCCGCTGGGCGCCTCAAGAGCCTGCTCCACGCATCCCAAGCCCAGCGGGTGCCGCGCTTCACCCATGCACGCGCCTGCCTGCCTGCCTGCCTGCCTGCCTGGCTGCCTGCCTCGCTGCCGCCGCCCTCCGCCGCGGGCCCCGGGCGGGTGGCGGAGGCGGCGCAAGAGGACCCTGGCAAGGCGCTGTGGCGCAAGCCCCGGCCTTCACCGATCCCGGGACTCTGGCAGACTGCTCCCGGCTTGGCCCCACGCCCGCCTCCGCTTCCATCCCGCACCGCACCGCACCGCACCGCACCGCACCGCACCACGTCGGGCCGCTCACTGGGAAGAGGGTGGAAGCGAGCGTGGGGCATCAGGCCGGCCGTGCCTTCTGGGCGCCCCCCCTCCCGCCGGGTTCTCAGCGCCTCCTCCCCAGTCGCAGGGCGAGCGCAGCCAGCCCGGAGGCCCCAGCGCCCCCACAGAACATCACCAGCGCGAGCCCGCAGCCCTAGCTGGGCCTCGCGAAACGCCGGGGGCCCTGGGGATGGGGGCTGGAGGGAGGGAAGAGGTCCGGGACCCAGGGAGCCCAGTCCTGTGGCGGAGTCTGTGTTTGGGGTCTCGCTGCCCCGCCCGCTCCTGTGTTTTTGGATCCACCCACCCAGCCCCCACCCTCCAGTCCCCAGGCGCCAGCCCCCGGTCCCGCCCTCGCCGCACCCCCCCACCCCTCCGTGCGGGTGCAGTGTCAGGAAAGGTGCAAAGCTGGGGCGTGGCTTCCAGCCGGTGCAGTGGGATTTCGCCCGGTGCGGGGAGCAGGGAGCGGGGAGCGGACCCCTTGTGAAGTGCCGTGGGGTGTGCGGGCTCGGGGGGGGGGCGGGGCGGGGCGGGGCGGGGCCAGGCTAGGCCAGGCCAGGCCGCTTTGCCGGCCCGGGAGGGGCTGAGGGAGCAGTGGCCGCCGGGGTGTGTTTGGCCCCCGGAGCCGCGCTCCCCTCCCCGGGGAGAGAGGGACACACGGAGGGAGGGGGAGGGGCGGCGGGCGCCAAAGGAGAGGTCAAGGAGGCCAGAGGCAACAGGCAACAGGCAAAAGGCAAAAGCCTACAGCACCCGGTATTCCCAGGCGGTCTCCCATCCAAGTACTAACCAGGCCCGACCCTGCTTAGCTTCCGAGATCAGACGAGATCGGGCGCGTTCAGGGTGGTATGGCCGTAGACGCCGGCGGCTGCCGCTGGGCGCCTCAAGAGCCTGCTCCACGCATCCCAAGCCCAGCGGGTGCCGCGCTTCACCCATGCACGCGCCTGCCTGCCTGCCTGCCTGCCTGCCTGGCTGCCTGCCTCGCTGCCGCCGCCCTCCGCCGCGGGCCCCGGGCGGGTGGCGGAGGCGGCGCAAGAGGACCCTGGCAAGGCGCTGTGGCGCAAGCCCCGGCCTTCACCGATCCTGGGACTCTGGCAGACTGCTCCCGGCTTGGCCCCACGCCCGCCTCCGCTTCCATCCCGCACCGCACCGCACCGCACCGCACCGCACCACGTCGGGCCGCTCACTGGGAAGAGGGTGGAAGCGAGCGTGGGGCATCAGGCCGGCCGTGCCTTCTGGGCGCCCCCCCTCCCGCCGGGTTCTCAGCGCCTCCTCCCCAGTCGCAGGGCGAGCGCAGCCAGCCCGGAGGCCCCAGCGCCCCCACAGAACATCACCAGCGCGAGCCCGCAGCCCTAGCTGGGCCTCGCGAAACGCCGGGGGCCCTGGGGATGGGGGCTGGAGGGAGGGAAGAGGTCCGGGACCCAGGGAGCCCAGTCCTGTGGCGGAGTCTGTGTTTGGGGTCTCGCTGCCCCGCCCGCTCCTGTGTTTTTGGATCCACCCACCCAGCCCCCACCCTCCAGTCCCCAGGCGCCAGCCCCCGGTCCCGCCCTCGCCGCACCCCCCCACCCCTCCGTGCGGGTGCAGTGTCAGGAAAGGTGCAAAGCTGGGGCGTGGCTTCCAGCCGGTGCAGTGGGATTTCGCCCGGTGCGGGGAGCAGGGAGCGGGGAGCGGACCCTTTGTGAAGTGCCGTGGGGTGTGCGGGCTCGGGGGGGGGGCGGGGCGGGGCGGGGCGGGGCCAGGCTAGGCCAGGCCAGGCCGCTTTGCCGGCCCGGGAGGGGCTGAGGGAGCAGTGGCCGCCGGGGTGTGTTTGGCCCCCGGAGCCGCGCTCCCCTCCCCGGGGAGAGAGGGACACACGGAGGGAGGGGGAGGGGCGGCGGGCGCCAAAGGAGAGGTCAAGGAGGCCAGAGGCAACAGGCAACAGGCAAAAGGCAAAAGCCTACAGCACCCGGTATTCCCAGGCGGTCTCCCATCCAAGTACTAACCAGGCCCGACCCTGCTTAGCTTCCGAGATCAGACGAGATCGGGCGCGTTCAGGGTGGTATGGCCGTAGACGCCGGCGGCTGCCGCTGGGCGCCTCAAGAGCCTGCTCCACGCATCCCAAGCCCAGCGGGTGCCGCGCTTCACCCATGCACGCGCCTGCCTGCCTGCCTGCCTGCCTGGCTGCCTGCCTCGCTGCCGCCGCCCTCCGCCGCGGGCCCCGGGCGGGTGGCGGAGGCGGCGCAAGAGGACCCTGGCAAGGCGCTGTGGCGCAAGCCCCGGCCTTCACCGATCCCGGGACTCTGGCAGACTGCTCCCGGCTTGGCCCCACGCCCGCCTCCGCTTCCATCCCGCACCGCACCGCACCGCACCGCACCGCACCGCACCACGTCGGGCCGCTCACTGGGAAGAGGGTGGAAGCGAGCGTGGGGCATCAGGCCGGCCGTGCCTTCTGGGCGCCCCCCCTCCCGCCGGGTTCTCAGCGCCTCCTCCCCAGTCGCAGGGCGAGCGCAGCCAGCCCGGAGGCCCCAGCGCCCCCACAGAACATCACCAGCGCGAGCCCGCAGCCCTAGCTGGGCCTCGCGAAACGCCGGGGGCCCTGGGGATGGGGGCTGGAGGGAGGGAAGAGGTCCGGGACCCAGGGAGCCCAGTCCTGTGGCGGAGTCTGTGTTTGGGGTCTCGCTGCCCCGCCCGCTCCTGTGTTTTTGGATCCACCCACCCAGCCCCCACCCTCCAGTCCCCAGGCGCCAGCCCCCGGTCCCGCCCTCGCCGCACCCCCCCACCCCTCCGTGCGGGTGCAGTGTCAGGAAAGGTGCAAAGCTGGGGCGTGGCTTCCAGCCGGTGCAGTGGGATTTCGCCCGGTGCGGGGAGCAGGGAGCGGGGAGCGGACCCCTTGTGAAGTGCCGTGGGGTGTGCGGGCTCGGGGGGGGGGCGGGGCGGGGCGGGGCGGGGCCAGGCTAGGCCAGGCCAGGCCGCTTTGCCGGCCCGGGAGGGGCTGAGGGAGCAGTGGCCGCCGGGGTGTGTTTGGCCCCCGGAGCCGCGCTCCCCTCCCCGGGGAGAGAGGGACACACGGAGGGAGGGGGAGGGGCGGCGGGCGCCAAAGGAGAGGTCAAGGAGGCCAGAGGCAACAGGCAACAGGCAAAAGGCAAAAGCCTACAGCACCCGGTATTCCCAGGCGGTCTCCCATCCAAGTACTAACCAGGCCCGACCCTGCTTAGCTTCCGAGATCAGACGAGATCGGGCGCGTTCAGGGTGGTATGGCCGTAGACGCCGGCGGCTGCCGCTGGGCGCCTCAAGAGCCTGCTCCACGCATCCCAAGCCCAGCGGGTGCCGCGCTTCACCCATGCACGCGCCTGCCTGCCTGCCTGCCTGCCTGCCTGGCTGCCTGCCTCGCTGCCGCCGCCCTCCGCCGCGGGCCCCGGGCGGGTGGCGGAGGCGGCGCAAGAGGACCCTGGCAAGGCGCTGTGGCGCAAGCCCCGGCCTTCACCGATCCTGGGACTCTGGCAGACTGCTCCCGGCTTGGCCCCACGCCCGCCTCCGCTTCCATCCCGCACCGCACCGCACCGCACCGCACCGCACCACGTCGGGCCGCTCACTGGGAAGAGGGTGGAAGCGAGCGTGGGGCATCAGGCCGGCCGTGCCTTCTGGGCGCCCCCCCTCCCGCCGGGTTCTCAGCGCCTCCTCCCCAGTCGCAGGGCGAGCGCAGCCAGCCCGGAGGCCCCAGCGCCCCCACAGAACATCACCAGCGCGAGCCCGCAGCCCTAGCTGGGCCTCGCGAAACGCCGGGGGCCCTGGGGATGGGGGCTGGAGGGAGGGAAGAGGTCCGGGACCCAGGGAGCCCAGTCCTGTGGCGGAGTCTGTGTTTGGGGTCTCGCTGCCCCGCCCGCTCCTGTGTTTTTGGATCCACCCACCCAGCCCCCACCCTCCAGTCCCCAGGCGCCAGCCCCCGGTCCCGCCCTCGCCGCACCCCCCCACCCCTCCGTGCGGGTGCAGTGTCAGGAAAGGTGCAAAGCTGGGGCGTGGCTTCCAGCCGGTGCAGTGGGATTTCGCCCGGTGCGGGGAGCAGGGAGCGGGGAGCGGACCCTTTGTGAAGTGCCGTGGGGTGTGCGGGCTCGGGGGGGGGGCGGGGCGGGGCGGGGCGGGGCCAGGCTAGGCCAGGCCAGGCCGCTTTGCCGGCCCGGGAGGGGCTGAGGGAGCAGTGGCCGCCGGGGTGTGTTTGGCCCCCGGAGCCGCGCTCCCCTCCCCGGGGAGAGAGGGACACACGGAGGGAGGGGGAGGGGCGGCGGGCGCCAAAGGAGAGGTCAAGGAGGCCAGAGGCAACAGGCAACAGGCAAAAGGCAAAAGCCTACAGCACCCGGTATTCCCAGGCGGTCTCCCATCCAAGTACTAACCAGGCCCGACCCTGCTTAGCTTCCGAGATCAGACGAGATCGGGCGCGTTCAGGGTGGTATGGCCGTAGACGCCGGCGGCTGCCGCTGGGCGCCTCAAGAGCCTGCTCCACGCATCCCAAGCCCAGCGGGTGCCGCGCTTCACCCATGCACGCGCCTGCCTGCCTGCCTGCCTGCCTGGCTGCCTGCCTCGCTGCCGCCGCCCTCCGCCGCGGGCCCCGGGCGGGTGGCGGAGGCGGCGCAAGAGGACCCTGGCAAGGCGCTGTGGCGCAAGCCCCGGCCTTCACCGATCCCGGGACTCTGGCAGACTGCTCCCGGCTTGGCCCCACGCCCGCCTCCGCTTCCATCCCGCACCGCACCGCACCGCACCACGTCGGGCCGCTCACTGGGAAGAGGGTGGAAGCGAGCGTGGGGCATCAGGCCGGCCGTGCCTTCTGGGCGCCCCCCCCCCGCCGGGTTCTCAGCGCCTCCTCCCCAGTCGCAGGGCGAGCGCAGCCAGCCCGGAGGCCCCAGCGCCCCCACAGAACATCACCAGCGCGAGCCCGCAGCCCTAGCTGGGCCTCGCGAAACGCCGGGGGCCCTGGGGATGGGGGCTGGAGGGAGGGAAGAGGTCCGGGACCCAGGGAGCCCAGTCCTGTGGCGGAGTCTGTGTTTGGGGTCTCGCTGCCCCGCCCGCTCCTGTGTTTTTGGATCCACCCACCCAGCCCCCACCCTCCAGTCCCCAGGCGCCAGCCCCCGGTCCCGCCCTCGCCGCACCCCCCCACCCCTCCGTGCGGGTGCAGTGTCAGGAAAGGTGCAAAGCTGGGGCGTGGCTTCCAGCCGGTGCAGTGGGATTTCGCCCGGTGCGGGGAGCGGGGAGCGGGGAGCGGACCCCTTGTGAAGTGCCGTGGGGTGTGCGGGCTCGGGGGGGGGCGGGGCGGGGCGGGGCGGGGCCAGGCTAGGCCAGGCCAGGCCGCTTTGCCGGCCCGGGAGGGGCTGAGGGAGCAGTGGCCGCCGGGGTGTGTTTGGCCCCCGGAGCCGCGCTCCCCTCCCCGGGGAGAGAGGGACACACGGAGGGAGGGGGAGGGGCGGCGGGCGCCAAAGGAGAGGTCAAGGAGGCCAGAGGCAACAGGCAACAGGCAAAAGGCAAAAGCCTACAGCACCCGGTATTCCCAGGCGGTCTCCCATCCAAGTACTAACCAGGCCCGACCCTGCTTAGCTTCCGAGATCAGACGAGATCGGGCGCGTTCAGGGTGGTATGGCCGTAGACGCCGGCGGCTGCCGCTGGGCGCCTCAAGAGCCTGCTCCACGCATCCCAAGCCCAGCGGGTGCCGCGCTTCACCCATGCACGCGCCTGCCTGCCTGCCTGCCTGCCTGCCTGGCTGCCTGCCTCGCTGCCGCCGCCCTCCGCCGCGGGCCCCGGGCGGGTGGCGGAGGCGGCGCAAGAGGACCCTGGCAAGGCGCTGTGGCGCAAGCCCCGGCCTTCACCGATCCCGGGACTCTGGCAGACTGCTCCCGGCTTGGCCCCACGCCCGCCTCCGCTTCCATCCCGCACCGCACCGCACCGCACCGCACCGCACCGCACCACGTCGGGCCGCTCACTGGGAAGAGGGTGGAAGCGAGCGTGGGGCATCAGGCCGGCCGTGCCTTCTGGGCGCCCCCCCTCCCGCCGGGTTCTCAGCGCCTCCTCCCCAGTCGCAGGGCGAGCGCAGCCAGCCCGGAGGCCCCAGCGCCCCCACAGAACATCACCAGCGCGAGCCCGCAGCCCTAGCTGGGCCTCGCGAAACGCCGGGGGCCCTGGGGATGGGGGCTGGAGGGAGGGAAGAGGTCCGGGACCCAGGGAGCCCAGTCCTGTGGCGGAGTCTGTGTTTGGGGTCTCGCTGCCCCGCCCGCTCCTGTGTTTTTGGATCCACCCACCCAGCCCCCACCCTCCAGTCCCCAGGCGCCAGCCCCCGGTCCCGCCCTCGCCGCACCCCCCCACCCCTCCGTGCGGGTGCAGTGTCAGGAAAGGTGCAAAGCTGGGGCGTGGCTTCCAGCCGGTGCAGTGGGATTTCGCCCGGTGCGGGGAGCGGGGAGCGGGGAGCGGACCCCTTGTGAAGTGCCGTGGGGTGTGCGGGCTCGGGGGGGGGCGGGGCGGGGCGGGGCGGGGCCAGGCTAGGCCAGGCCAGGCCGCTTTGCCGGCCCGGGAGGGGCTGAGGGAGCAGTGGCCGCCGGGGTGTGTTTGGCCCCCGGAGCCGCGCTCCCCTCCCCGGGGAGAGAGGGACACACGGAGGGAGGGGGAGGGGCGGCGGGCGCCAAAGGAGAGGTCAAGGAGGCCAGAGGCAACAGGCAACAGGCAAAAGGCAAAAGCCTACAGCACCCGGTATTCCCAGGCGGTCTCCCATCCAAGTACTAACCAGGCCCGACCCTGCTTAGCTTCCGAGATCAGACGAGATCGGGCGCGTTCAGGGTGGTATGGCCGTAGACGCCGGCGGCTGCCGCTGGGCGCCTCAAGAGCCTGCTCCACGCATCCCAAGCCCAGCGGGTGCCGCGCTTCACCCATGCACGCGCCTGCCTGCCTGCCTGCCTGCCTGCCTGGCTGCCTGCCTCGCTGCCGCCGCCCTCCGCCGCGGGCCCCGGGCGGGTGGCGGAGGCGGCGCAAGAGGACCCTGGCAAGGCGCTGTGGCGCAAGCCCCGGCCTTCACCGATCCCGGGACTCTGGCAGACTGCTCCCGGCTTGGCCCCACGCCCGCCTCCGCTTCCATCCCGCACCGCACCGCACCGCACCGCACCGCACCACGTCGGGCCGCTCACTGGGAAGAGGGTGGAAGCGAGCGTGGGGCATCAGGCCGGCCGTGCCTTCTGGGCGCCCCCCCTCCCGCCGGGTTCTCAGCGCCTCCTCCCCAGTCGCAGGGCGAGCGCAGCCAGCCCGGAGGCCCCAGCGCCCCCACAGAACATCACCAGCGCGAGCCCGCAGCCCTAGCTGGGCCTCGCGAAACGCCGGGGGCCCTGGGGATGGGGGCTGGAGGGAGGGAAGAGGTCCGGGACCCAGGGAGCCCAGTCCTGTGGCGGAGTCTGTGTTTGGGGTCTCGCTGCCCCGCCCGCTCCTGTGTTTTTGGATCCACCCACCCAGCCCCCACCCTCCAGTCCCCAGGCGCCAGCCCCCGGTCCCGCCCTCGCCGCACCCCCCCACCCCTCCGTGCGGGTGCAGTGTCAGGAAAGGTGCAAAGCTGGGGCGTGGCTTCCAGCCGGTGCAGTGGGATTTCGCCCGGTGCGGGGAGCGGGGAGCGGGGAGCGGACCCCTTGTGAAGTGCCGTGGGGTGTGCGGGCTCGGGGGGGGGCGGGGCGGGGCGGGGCGGGGCCAGGCTAGGCCAGGCCAGGCCGCTTTGCCGGCCCGGGAGGGGCTGAGGGAGCAGTGGCCGCCGGGGTGTGTTTGGCCCCCGGAGCCGCGCTCCCCTCCCCGGGGAGAGAGGGACACACGGAGGGAGGGGGAGGGGCGGCGGGCGCCAAAGGAGAGGTCAAGGAGGCCAGAGGCAACAGGCAACAGGCAAAAGGCAAAAGCCTACAGCACCCGGTATTCCCAGGCGGTCTCCCATCCAAGTACTAACCAGGCCCGACCCTGCTTAGCTTCCGAGATCAGACGAGATCGGGCGCGTTCAGGGTGGTATGGCCGTAGACGCCGGCGGCTGCCGCTGGGCGCCTCAAGAGCCTGCTCCACGCATCCCAAGCCCAGCGGGTGCCGCGCTTCACCCATGCACGCGCCTGCCTGCCTGCCTGCCTGCCTGCCTGGCTGCCTGCCTCGCTGCCGCCGCCCTCCGCCGCGGGCCCCGGGCGGGTGGCGGAGGCGGCGCAAGAGGACCCTGGCAAGGCGCTGTGGCGCAAGCCCCGGCCTTCACCGATCCCGGGACTCTGGCAGACTGCTCCCGGCTTGGCCCCACGCCCGCCTCCGCTTCCATCCCGCACCGCACCGCACCGCACCGCACCGCACCACGTCGGGCCGCTCACTGGGAAGAGGGTGGAAGCGAGCGTGGGGCATCAGGCCGGCCGTGCCTTCTGGGCGCCCCCCCTCCCGCCGGGTTCTCAGCGCCTCCTCCCCAGTCGCAGGGCGAGCGCAGCCAGCCCGGAGGCCCCAGCGCCCCCACAGAACATCACCAGCGCGAGCCCGCAGCCCTAGCTGGGCCTCGCGAAACGCCGGGGGCCCTGGGGATGGGGGCTGGAGGGAGGGAAGAGGTCCGGGACCCAGGGAGCCCAGTCCTGTGGCGGAGTCTGTGTTTGGGGTCTCGCTGCCCCGCCCGCTCCTGTGTTTTTGGATCCACCCACCCAGCCCCCACCCTCCAGTCCCCAGGCGCCAGCCCCCGGTCCCGCCCTCGCCGCACCCCCCCACCCCTCCGTGCGGGTGCAGTGTCAGGAAAGGTGCAAAGCTGGGGCGTGGCTTCCAGCCGGTGCAGTGGGATTTCGCCCGGTGCGGGGAGCGGGGAGCGGGGAGCGGACCCCTTGTGAAGTGCCGTGGGGTGTGCGGGCTCGGGGGGGGGCGGGGCGGGGCGGGGCGGGGCCAGGCTAGGCCAGGCCAGGCCGCTTTGCCGGCCCGGGAGGGGCTGAGGGAGCAGTGGCCGCCGGGGTGTGTTTGGCCCCCGGAGCCGCGCTCCCCTCCCCGGGGAGAGAGGGACACACGGAGGGAGGGGGAGGGGCGGCGGGCGCCAAAGGAGAGGTCAAGGAGGCCAGAGGCAACAGGCAACAGGCAAAAGGCAAAAGCCTACAGCACCCGGTATTCCCAGGCGGTCTCCCATCCAAGTACTAACCAGGCCCGACCCTGCTTAGCTTCCGAGATCAGACGAGATCGGGCGCGTTCAGGGTGGTATGGCCGTAGACGCCGGCGGCTGCCGCTGGGCGCCTCAAGAGCCTGCTCCACGCATCCCAAGCCCAGCGGGTGCCGCGCTTCACCCATGCACGCGCCTGCCTGCCTGCCTGCCTGCCTGCCTGCCTGGCTGCCTGCCTCGCTGCCGCCGCCCTCCGCCGCGGGCCCCGGGCGGGTGGCGGAGGCGGCGCAAGAGGACCCTGGCAAGGCGCTGTGGCGCAAGCCCCGGCCTTCACCGATCCCGGGACTCTGGCAGACTGCTCCCGGCTTGGCCCCACGCCCGCCTCCGCTTCCATCCCGCACCGCACCGCACCGCACCGCACCGCACCGCACCGCACCACGTCGGGCCGCTCACTGGGAAGAGGGTGGAAGCGAGCGTGGGGCATCAGGCCGGCCGTGCCTTCTGGGCGCCCCCCCTCCCGCCGGGTTCTCAGCGCCTCCTCCCCAGTCGCAGGGCGAGCGCAGCCAGCCCGGAGGCCCCAGCGCCCCCACAGAACATCACCAGCGCGAGCCCGCAGCCCTAGCTGGGCCTCGCGAAACGCCGGGGGCCCTGGGGATGGGGGCTGGAGGGAGGGAAGAGGTCCGGGACCCAGGGAGCCCAGTCCTGTGGCGGAGTCTGTGTTTGGGGTCTCGCTGCCCCGCCCGCTCCTGTGTTTTTGGATCCACCCACCCAGCCCCCACCCTCCAGTCCCCAGGCGCCAGCCCCCGGTCCCGCCCTCGCCGCACCCCCCCACCCCTCCGTGCGGGTGCAGTGTCAGGAAAGGTGCAAAGCTGGGGCGTGGCTTCCAGCCGGTGCAGTGGGATTTCGCCCGGTGCGGGGAGCGGGGAGCGGGGAGCGGACCCCTTGTGAAGTGCCGTGGGGTGTGCGGGCTCGGGGGGGGGCGGGGCGGGGCGGGGCGGGGCCAGGCTAGGCCAGGCCAGGCCGCTTTGCCGGCCCGGGAGGGGCTGAGGGAGCAGTGGCCGCCGGGGTGTGTTTGGCCCCCGGAGCCGCGCTCCCCTCCCCGGGGAGAGAGGGACACACGGAGGGAGGGGGAGGGGCGGCGGGCGCCAAAGGAGAGGTCAAGGAGGCCAGAGGCAACAGGCAACAGGCAAAAGGCAAAAGCCTACAGCACCCGGTATTCCCAGGCGGTCTCCCATCCAAGTACTAACCAGGCCCGACCCTGCTTAGCTTCCGAGATCAGACGAGATCGGGCGCGTTCAGGGTGGTATGGCCGTAGACGCCGGCGGCTGCCGCTGGGCGCCTCAAGAGCCTGCTCCACGCATCCCAAGCCCAGCGGGTGCCGCGCTTCACCCATGCACGCGCCTGCCTGCCTGCCTGCCTGCCTGCCTGGCTGCCTGCCTCGCTGCCGCCGCCCTCCGCCGCGGGCCCCGGGCGGGTGGCGGAGGCGGCGCAAGAGGACCCTGGCAAGGCGCTGTGGCGCAAGCCCCGGCCTTCACCGATCCCGGGACTCTGGCAGACTGCTCCCGGCTTGGCCCCACGCCCGCCTCCGCTTCCATCCCGCACCGCACCGCACCGCACCGCACCGCACCGCACCACGTCGGGCCGCTCACTGGGAAGAGGGTGGAAGCGAGCGTGGGGCATCAGGCCGGCCGTGCCTTCTGGGCGCCCCCCCTCCCGCCGGGTTCTCAGCGCCTCCTCCCCAGTCGCAGGGCGAGCGCAGCCAGCCCGGAGGCCCCAGCGCCCCCACAGAACATCACCAGCGCGAGCCCGCAGCCCTAGCTGGGCCTCGCGAAACGCCGGGGGCCCTGGGGATGGGGGCTGGAGGGAGGGAAGAGGTCCGGGACCCAGGGAGCCCAGTCCTGTGGCGGAGTCTGTGTTTGGGGTCTCGCTGCCCCGCCCGCTCCTGTGTTTTTGGATCCACCCACCCAGCCCCCACCCTCCAGTCCCCAGGCGCCAGCCCCCGGTCCCGCCCTCGCCGCACCCCCCCACCCCTCCGTGCGGGTGCAGTGTCAGGAAAGGTGCAAAGCTGGGGCGTGGCTTCCAGCCGGTGCAGTGGGATTTCGCCCGGTGCGGGGAGCAGGGAGCGGGGAGCGGACCCCTTGTGAAGTGCCGTGGGGTGTGCGGGCTCGGGGGGGGGGGCGGGGCGGGGCGGGGCGGGGCCAGGCTAGGCCAGGCCAGGCCGCTTTGCCGGCCCGGGAGGGGCTGAGGGAGCAGTGGCCGCCGGGGTGTGTTTGGCCCCCGGAGCCGCGCTCCCCTCCCCGGGGAGAGAGGGACACACGGAGGGAGGGGGAGGGGCGGCGGGCGCCAAAGGAGAGGTCAAGGAGGCCAGAGGCAACAGGCAACAGGCAAAAGGCAAAAGCCTACAGCACCCGGTATTCCCAGGCGGTCTCCCATCCAAGTACTAACCAGGCCCGACCCTGCTTAGCTTCCGAGATCAGACGAGATCGGGCGCGTTCAGGGTGGTATGGCCGTAGACGCCGGCGGCTGCCGCTGGGCGCCTCAAGAGCCTGCTCCACGCATCCCAAGCCCAGCGGGTGCCGCGCTTCACCCATGCACGCGCCTGCCTGCCTGCCTGCCTGCCTGCCTGGCTGCCTGCCTCGCTGCCGCCGCCCTCCGCCGCGGGCCCCGGGCGGGTGGCGGAGGCGGCGCAAGAGGACCCTGGCAAGGCGCTGTGGCGCAAGCCCCGGCCTTCACCGATCCTGGGACTCTGGCAGACTGCTCCCGGCTTGGCCCCACGCCCGCCTCCGCTTCCATCCCGCACCGCACCGCACCGCACCGCACCGCACCACGTCGGGCCGCTCACTGGGAAGAGGGTGGAAGCGAGCGTGGGGCATCAGGCCGGCCGTGCCTTCTGGGCGCCCCCCCTCCCGCCGGGTTCTCAGCGCCTCCTCCCCAGTCGCAGGGCGAGCGCAGCCAGCCCGGAGGCCCCAGCGCCCCCACAGAACATCACCAGCGCGAGCCCGCAGCCCTAGCTGGGCCTCGCGAAACGCCGGGGGCCCTGGGGATGGGGGCTGGAGGGAGGGAAGAGGTCCGGGACCCAGGGAGCCCAGTCCTGTGGCGGAGTCTGTGTTTGGGGTCTCGCTGCCCCGCCCGCTCCTGTGTTTTTGGATCCACCCACCCAGCCCCCACCCTCCAGTCCCCAGGCGCCAGCCCCCGGTCCCGCCCTCGCCGCACCCCCCCACCCCTCCGTGCGGGTGCAGTGTCAGGAAAGGTGCAAAGCTGGGGCGTGGCTTCCAGCCGGTGCAGTGGGATTTCGCCCGGTGCGGGGAGCAGGGAGCGGGGAGCGGACCCTTTGTGAAGTGCCGTGGGGTGTGCGGGCTCGGGGGGGGGCGGGGCGGGGCGGGGCGGGGCCAGGCTAGGCCAGGCCAGGCCGCTTTGCCGGCCCGGGAGGGGCTGAGGGAGCAGTGGCCGCCGGGGTGTGTTTGGCCCCCGGAGCCGCGCTCCCCTCCCCGGGGAGAGAGGGACACACGGAGGGAGGGGGAGGGGCGGCGGGCGCCAAAGGAGAGGTCAAGGAGGCCAGAGGCAACAGGCAACAGGCAAAAGGCAAAAGCCTACAGCACCCGGTATTCCCAGGCGGTCTCCCATCCAAGTACTAACCAGGCCCGACCCTGCTTAGCTTCCGAGATCAGACGAGATCGGGCGCGTTCAGGGTGGTATGGCCGTAGACGCCGGCGGCTGCCGCTGGGCGCCTCAAGAGCCTGCTCCACGCATCCCAAGCCCAGCGGGTGCCGCGCTTCACCCATGCACGCGCCTGCCTGCCTGCCTGCCTGCCTGGCTGCCTGCCTCGCTGCCGCCGCCCTCCGCCGCGGGCCCCGGGCGGGTGGCGGAGGCGGCGCAAGAGGACCCTGGCAAGGCGCTGTGGCGCAAGCCCCGGCCTTCACCGATCCCGGGACTCTGGCAGACTGCTCCCGGCTTGGCCCCACGCCCGCCTCCGCTTCCATCCCGCACCGCACCGCACCGCACCACGTCGGGCCGCTCACTGGGAAGAGGGTGGAAGCGAGCGTGGGGCATCAGGCCGGCCGTGCCTTCTGGGCGCCCCCCCCCCCGCCGGGTTCTCAGCGCCTCCTCCCCAGTCGCAGGGCGAGCGCAGCCAGCCCGGAGGCCCCAGCGCCCCCACAGAACATCACCAGCGCGAGCCCGCAGCCCTAGCTGGGCCTCGCGAAACGCCGGGGGCCCTGGGGATGGGGGCTGGAGGGAGGGAAGAGGTCCGGGACCCAGGGAGCCCAGTCCTGTGGCGGAGTCTGTGTTTGGGGTCTCGCTGCCCCGCCCGCTCCT